>NW_027278385.1:0-50274 GCF_030028105.1 Mobula birostris | reverse complement strand
AGTGGATGTAGAGAGGATGTTTCCTGTAGTGGGGGAGTCTAGGACCAGAGGACACAGATAGAGTGGATGTGGAGAGGATGCTTCCTGTAGTGGGGGAGTCTAGGACCAGAGGACACAGATAGAGTGGATGTGGAGAGGATGTTTCCTGTAGTGGGGGAGTCTCGGACCAGAGGACGCAGATAGAGTGGATGTGGAGAGGATGTTTCCTGTAGTGGGGGAGTCTCGGACCAGAGGACACAGATAGAGTGGATGTGGAGAGGATGTTTCCTATAGTGGGGAGTCTCGGACCAGAGGACACAGATAGAGTGGATGTGGAGAGGATGTTTCCTGTAGTGGGGGGAGTCTGGGACCAGAGGACGCAGATAGAGTGGATGTGGAGAGGATGTTTCCTGTAGTGGGGGAGTCTAGGACCAGAGGACACAGATAGAGTGGATGTGGAGAGGATGTTTCCTGTAGTGGGGGAGTCTAGGACCAGAGGACACGGATAGACTGGATGTGGAGAGGATGTTTCCTATAGTGGGGGAGTCTAGGACCAGAGGACACAGATAGAGTGGATGTGGAGAGGATGTTTCCTATAGTGGGGGAGTCTAGGACCAGAGGACACAGCCTCAGTGTAGAGGGTTTTCCTTTTGAAACGGAGATGAGGAGGAATTTCTTTAGCCAGAGGGTGGTGATCTGTTGAATCCATTGCCACAGACGGCTGTGGGTATGTTTAAGGCAGAGGGTGAGTGATTCCTGATCGGTCGGGGCGTGAAGGGATACGGGGAGACGGCAGGAGATTGGGGGCTGAGAGGGAAAATGGATCAGCCATGATGAAATGGCGGAGCAGACTGGATGGGCTGAATGACCTCATTCTGTTCTCATATTTTATGGACTTGTAAACCCTGTCTTATTCTATCAAAACATAGCGTTGCCACTGAAGTTTACTGTTCTGTCGTGATACACGTGATCCAGTGGGACTGACATCTGTCTGTTCCTGTCTCTGCCTCTGCTCCCCCCGTTCGCCCACCAACTGCAGGTCGCCCAGATCATGCTGGGCCTGGTCCAGCTCAGCTTCGGGATCCCCTGGTACTTCGTTGTCCGGGACGTCTACGGACCCGACGCCGCCACCCCCTTCTGGACTGGGATCTGGGTTAGTCCTCCGTCCGGGTGCCGAGCGGAGCCGGTGGGGGTGGGTGGAGAGGCTGGGAGCCCAGAGAGGGGCGACTGAAGGGCAGGGAAGGAACTCTGGCTTCAATGCTTTCCTTAGAGCTTTATGGACCTCTGAAATCAGTTTGTAGCCGGCTGCCACAGCCTGTTGACTTCCGCCTGCGGCTAAAACTCGGAAGGTGATTGCCAGCCTCTGAGTCTACTGTGCGGACACTGATGCGAAATAAGTAGTTGGAGACGAGGAACCAAATCATCAAAAATCTACCTGCCGACGTCCGGAAATATTTCCAAGAGCATTTCCTCGTCTGCGTCTCTCAGTGGCGGACAAGCCCAGAAGGTTCACCCTCCTTCAGTCTCGGTCGCCATCGTCTGAAGTTTGAGGTCCTTCGTGTTGTTTCAACACAAAGAAGCTCAAACACAGCCGTGCAGAAACTAGCGTTTTGGCCGGTGAATTGCAGGGCGACGCAGACACACCGTCGCGCAGGTATAAACGCTCACAATGGCGCAGGCTGGCGGCGTTAAGCTGTTACGCACGAGTATAAATCGGCCTTTATTTTCCCCTCTGGGCAGACCCCCCTTCATTTCCGACGGTGGGTCGAGGCAGTGCGTGGGAAAACGGCAGCAGCGGGCAGAATAGAGTGTCACAGTCGCGGAGAAAGTGCCGCGCAGGGAGACGGTATGGCGAAGAGGGCCAGGGCGAGCTGGACCGTGAGGTCAGCAAGTCTATCATATTGTCCGACCGGACGGTTCACTGAGACTGGTGGGACGTGCTTTTGGGCTTTTGTTCTTCCTGCCCGACCGGAAGAGAGGCCGTCCGGGTCGGGTTGGAGGGTGGGGGGTGTCTTCGATTACACTGGCTGCTTTACCGAGGCAGACAGAGTCCGCAGATGGAGAGACTGGTTTTTTTTTTCGCCGTGATGTGCTGGCTGTGTCCACAACTCTGTGGTTTCTGGAAAGGCCGTGATAGAGTGGATGTGCAGAGGATGTTTCCTGTAGTGGGGGAGTCTAGGACCAGAGGACACAGATAGAGTGGATGTGGAGAGGATGTTTCCTGTAGTGGGGGAGTCTCGGACCAGAGGACACAGATAGAGTGGATGTGGAAAGGATGTTTCCTGTAATGGGGGAGTCTAGGACCAGAGGACACAGATAGAGTGGATGTGGAGAGGATGTTTCCTGTAGTGGGTAGTCTCGGACCAGAGGACACAGATAGAGTGGATGTGGAGAGGATGTTTCCTGTAGTGGGGGAGTCTAGGACCAGAGGGCACGGCCTCAGAATATGGGGGCGTCTGTTTGGAATGGAGATGAGGAGAATTTCTTTAATTTCGGAGTTCAGTCGCGGCGTCTTTGGCGGAGAGTTTGCACGTCGTTCCCCAAGAACGCGAGGGTTTCCGCCGGGTGCTCCGGTTTCCTCCCACAGTCCAGAGACGTACCGGTCATTGTAAACTGTCCCGTGATTAGGCTGGGGATAAGTGGGTGGGGCAGCTCACAGTCCCGGGCCGTAACGTTAAATAAACACCGAACCAGGCGGCAGAGGCAACTACGATTACTTTTTCAAAGATTTACGCAGAGGTCCGTGGAGAGGACAGGTAGAGGCCACACACGGGCAAATGGGGCCAGCTCGGGAAGACACCACAGACAGGCTGGGCCAAAGAGCCTGTTTCTGTGACTTATGACTCCATAACTCAGGCCCTTTGGCACCACCTTTCCCCCGCAGCCTCGATGAACCTCCGAGGGAGGGGCAGGGGAATTTGACGGGTTAGTGTACGGGGCGTGGTTCAGATGGAGCTCCTGTGCTAACCCATCCCCCGCCCCTGCTTTCTCCACAGTACCTCATCTCAGGCGGGCTGTCGACGGAGATTAAGGACCTCTCCAACTCGTTCAAGGTCAGTATCCCTGCTCAGGGTGTAGGTTACCCTCGGGGTGGCAGGGGTGCGAGGGAGTGGGCCATGTTGAACACGAGGGGAACGTTTCCCTGCCCTGGCAATGAGATTTGTTATTGTCTTGTGTACCGGGACACAATGGACAGTCGTCTTGCGAAAAAAAAAATACAAAGCAAAATTTATTATCTTCTTCCTTCTTCCTGATGGTTGAGAGGTAATAACTGTTCCTGAACCTGGTGGTGTGGGTCCTGAGGCTCCTGTACCTCCTTCCTGATGGTGGAGGGGTGATAACTGTCCCTGAACCTGGTGGGGTGGGTCCTGAGGCTCCTGTACCCTCCTTCCTGATGGTCGAGGGGTAATAACTGTTCCTGAACCCGGTGGTGTGGGTCCTGAGGCTCCTGTACCTCCTTCCTGATGGTTGAGGGGTGATAACTGTCCCTGAACCTGGTGGTGTTGGTCCTGAGGCTCCTGTACCTCCTTCCTGATGGTCGAGGGGTAATAACTGTTCCTGAACCTGGTGGTGTGGGTCCTGAGGCTCCTGTACCTCCTTCCTGATGGTGGAGGGTGATAACTGTCCCTGAACCTGGTGGTGTGGGTCTTGAGGCTCCTGTACCTCCTTCCTGATGGTTGAGGGGTGATAACTGTCCCTGAACCTGGTGGTGTGGGTCCTGAGGCTCCTGTACCTCCTTCCTGATGGTTGAGGGGTAATAACTGTCCCTGAACCTGGTGGTGTGGGTCCTGAGGCTCCTGTACCTCCTTCCTGATGGTTGAGGGGTAATAACTGTCCCTGAACCCGGTGGTGTGGGTCCTGAGGCTCCTGTACCTCCTTCCTGATGGTTGAGGGGTAATAACTGTTCCTGAACCCGGTGGTGTGGGTCCTGGGCTGACAGCCAGCAGCCAGCCCGCTGCTGTCGACCTTCCGTGTACTCCCACGACACATCAGCCGGTGGCTCCGCCTCCAGAGCCAGGAAAATCCGGCGCCCTAAAGGTGCGCTGGTCTTCCGGGCCGCGTCCTTGGCGCATCGAAACGCGGCCGGTCGAGAGGCCCCGAGAGCGGGTCCCATTTCTGCAAAGTCAGCGTGCAAACTCCGTGTCAGGGTTTTCAAAAGAGCATTGAAAAGGCAAAAAAAAGAGATATCAGAGATTGAAAGAGAGCTGTTTCCGAAGCGCAAGGAAAGGATTCGCCGTCGGGCACCATCGTCCTAAGCTGCGCCCCTGACGGCCTTGACTGGCGAAACAAGACTGCTCCTCGCCCACCTGAGTGCGACGGTGTTCCCGAGCCTCCACCCGGGACTTGCATGGCGGGCCGTGGGGGAGACCAGAGGAACGACGATGGAAGCCCCTAACACCGACGGAGATGGGCAGTGGGGGGGGGGGGGGGAGCTTCGCGGCGGCCCGAAACACAGGCCCTAAGTCAGTTTACCGGTGCGAGGGGAAGCATTGGCAGAACCCGCGGAGAGGAGGCCGGGTTCTCGTGACACCTCAGCTGTCTCTCCTCCTCTAACCAACCTCTCCACCCTCTCTAATCCAGGCAGCATCCTGGTGAACCCCTTCTGCACCCTCTCCAAACCCGCCACCCCCCCCCACACACCCTTCCTGTAACGGGACGACCCAAACGACGTACAATACTCCCAGTCCGGCCCGACAGTTGTAACGTGACTTAGACCATAAGACAAAGGAGCAGAAGTCGGCCATTTGGCCCATCGAGTCTGCTTCACCATTTTATCATGAGCTGATCCATTTCTCCTATTTAGTCCCACTCCCCTGCCTTCTCACCATAACCTTTGATGCCCTGGCTACTCAGATACCTATCAGTCTCTGCCTTAAATACACCCAATGACTTGGCCTCCACTGCTGCCCGTGGCAACAAATTCCATAGATTCACCACCCTCTGACTAAAAAAATTTCTTCGCATCTCTGTTCTGAAAGGGCGCCCTTCAATCCTTAAGTCACGCCCTCTCGGACTAGACTCCCCCATCATGGGAAACAACTTTGCCACATCCACTCTGTCCATGCCTCTTAACATTCGAAATGTTTCTATGAGGTCTCCCCTCATACTTCTTGCACTCACCGTCCCAGCTAATGAACGCCTGCACAGCCATTTCCAGAGAAATTTGGTCTTGGACCGTAAGTTCTCACTGTATGTCGATGTTTCAACCGTCAACTGTGCTCTTCCCCCTTACGCTAGATCTCCCCGATTACAAATCTCCCCTCCGAACTAGACCTGCTCGATACCCCGCAGTTTCACTTGGCGATCTTCTACACTGTACACGCCTCCTTCAGTTTTCAGTATCGTCTGCAAACGTACAAGTCAACAGTCCCATCTGATTCGTTGCTAGATCGGAGAAAGAGTGGAGTTCCCCTTATAAGATGTGCCTCCAGATGCATAGATAGATGGCCCACATGCCTGAAAACACTCATCTGGTCCTTCAGCATCCACGCAGGGAGAGACCGATACTTGCCATCAGAAAGGGCGGCCTTGTCGCGGACTGGACTGGCAGGCTATCTGAAATTGTAGAATCGCCGGAGAGGGTAAGGTTGCCCCAGTATGTGAGACTGCCCGGCTCAGCCGCCGCCGAGAGGCCGCGGGAAGCGAGCAGGGGACGAGGAGAAACAGAGGAGGGGAGTGTGGTGGGTGGGTGAAAAGCCATCCACCCTCCCAGCCTCTGCCCGAGCGCAAGGGCATGCGTCAAATGCTGGCTTTCCTGGGAGGAGGTTGTGTGGCACAATATGTGTGCCCCTGATCTGGAAGCCCCGAAACGGGGCGGGGGTCTCATTCAGGAGGCTGGCTGACTGACTTTGATCTCGCCGGCAGGTGAAGGTGGTCCTGGGGGCCAATATCATCAGTTCCTTTGTGGCCGGTATGGGGGTCATCGCCTACTCCCTCTCCTTCTACCATCGCAAGTGGAATCACTGGGGCTACCGGCCGGTGAGCAACCCTTCTCGTCATCCGACCCTTCTCCCTCAAAAGCACTCTTCCTCGTCACCGTAATACTCCTCCGCAGATCCGTCACCCACTCACGCAACTACACCTCTCAACTTCCCCATGAAAACTCCTTCCCCGACACACTCTACCCACTCCGTGACCGTTCCCCGTCCGACACCGTGTCCCCTCCTTTCCCGTCACACTTAACCCAACCCGTCACTGTTCCCCGTCCGACACCGTGTCCCTTCCTTCCCCCGTCACACTTAACCCACCCCGTCACTGTTCCCCGTCCGACACCGTGTCCCCTCCTTCCCCCGTCACACTTAACCCACCCCGTTACCGTTCCCCGTCCGACACCGTGTCCCCTCCTTCCCCGTCACACTTAACCCAACCCGTCACCGTTCCCCGTCCGACACCGTATCCCCCTCCTTCCCCGTCACACTTAACCCACCCCGTCACCGTTCCCCGTCCGACACCGTATCCCTCTCCTTCCCCGTCACACTTAACCCACCCCGTCACCGTTCCCCGTCCGACACCGTGTCCCCTCCTTCCCCGTCACACTTAACCCAACCCGTCACCGTTCCCCGTCCGACACCGTGTCCCCTCCTTCCCCGTCACACTTAACCCAACCCGTCACCGTTCCCCGTCCGACACCGTGTCCCCTCCTTCCCCGTCACACTTAACCCAACCCGTCACCGTTCCCCGTCCGACACCGTATCCCCCTCCTTCCCCGTCACACTTAACCCACCCTGTCACCGTTCCCCGTCCGACACCGTGTCCCCTCCTTCCCCGTCACACTTAACCCACCCCGTCACCGTTCCCCGTCCGACACCGTATCCCCCTCCTTCCCCGTCACACTTAACCCACCCCGTCACCGTTCCCCGTCCGACACCGTGTCCCCTCCTTCCCCGTCACACTTAACCCACCCCGTCACCGTTCCCCGTCTGACACCGTGTCCCCTCCTTCCCCGTCACACTTAACCCACCCCATCACTGTTCCCCGTCCGACACCGTGTCCCCTCCTTCCCCCGTCACACTTAACCCAACCCGTCACCGTTCCCCGTCCGACACCGTGTCCCCCTCCTTCCCCGTCACACTTAACCCACCCGTCACCGTTCCCCGTCCGACACCGTATCCCCCTCCTTCCCCGTCACACTTAACCCAACCCGTCACCGTTCCCCGTCCGACACCGTGTCCCCTCCCTCCCCGTCACACTTAACCCACCCCGTCACCGTTCCCCGTCCGACACCGTGTCCCCTCCTTCCCCGTCACACTTAACCCACCCCGTCTGACACCGTATCCCCCTCCTTCCCCGTCACACTTAAACCACCCCATCACTGTTCCCCGTCCGACACCGTATCCCCCTCCTTCCCCGTCACACTTAACCCAACCCGTCACCGTTCCCCGTCTGACACCGTGTCCCCTCCTTCCCCCGTCACACTTAACCCACCCCGTTACCGTTCCCCGTCCGACACCGTGTCCCCTCCTTCCCCCGTCACACTTAACCCACCCCGTCACCGTTCCCCGTCCGACACCGTATCCCCCTCCTTCCCCGTCACACTTAACCCAACCCGTCACCGTTCCCCGTCTGACACCGTGTCCCCTCCTTCCCCCGTCACACTTAACCCACCCCGTTACCGTTCCCCGTCCGACACCGTGTCCCCTCCTTCCCCCGTCACACTTAACCCACCCCGTCACTGTTCCCCGTCCGACACCGTGTCCCCTCCTTCCCCGTCACACTTAACCCACCCCGTCACCGTTCCCCGTCCGACACCGTGTCCCCTCCTTCCCCCGTCACACTTAACCCACCCCGTCACCGTTCCCCGTCCGACACCGTGTCCCCTCCTTCCCCGTCACACTTAACCCACCCCGTCACCGTTCCCCGTCCGACACCGTGTCCCCTCCTTCCCCGTCACACTTAACCCACCCCATCACTGTTCCCCGTCCGACACCGTGTCCCCTCCTTCCCCCGTCACACTTAACCCAACCCGTCACCGTTCCCCGTCCGACACCGTGTCCCCTCCTTCCCCGTCACACTTAACCCACCCCGTCACCGTTCCCCGTCCGACACTGTGTCCCCTCCTTCCCCGTCACACTTAACCCACCCCGTCACCGTTCCCCGTCCGACACCGTGTCCCCTCCCTCCCCGTCACACTTAAACCACCCCGTCACCGTTCCCCGTCCGACACCGTGTCCCTTCCTTCCCCCGTCACACTTAACCCACCCCGTCACCGTTCCCCGTCCGACACCGTGTCCCCTCCTTCCCCGTCACACTTGACCCAACCCGTCACCGTTCCCCGTCCGACACCGTGTCCCTTCCTTCCCCGTCACACTTAACCCACCCCGTTACCGTTCCCCGTCCGACACCGTGTCCCTTCCTTCCCCCGTCACACTTAACCCAACCCGTCACCGTTCCCCGTCCGACACCGTGTCCCCTCCTTCCCCGTCACACTTAAACCACCCCATCACTGTTCCCCGTCCGACACCGTGTCCCCCTCCTTCCCCGTCACACTTAAACCACCCCATCACTGTTCCCCGTCCGACACCGTATCCCCCTCCTTCCCCGTCACACTTAACCCACCCCGTCACCGTTCCCCGTCCGACACCGTGTCCCCTCCCTCCCCGTCACACTTAACCCACCCCGTCACCGTTCCCCGTCCGACACCGTGTCCCCTCCTTCCCCGTCACACTTAACCCACCCCGTCACCGTTCCCCGTCCGACACCGTGTCCCCTCCTTCCCCGTCACACTTAACCCACCCCGTCACCGTTCCCCGTCTGACACCGTGTCCCCCTCCTTCCCCGTCACACTTAAACCACCCCATCACTGTTCCCCGTCCGACACCGTGTCCCCTCCCTCCCCGTCACACTTAACCCACCCCGTCACCGTTCCCCGTCCGACACCGTGTCCCCTCCTTCCCCGTCACACTTAACCCACCCCGTCACCGTATCCCCCTCCTTCCCCGTCACACTTCACGCCACCCCGTCCGACACCGTGTCCCCTCCCTCCCCGTCACACTTAACCCACCCCGTCACCGTTCCCCGTCCGACACCGTGTCCCCTCCTTCCCCGTCACACTTAACCCACACCGTCACTGTTCCCCGTCCGACACCGTGTCCCCCTCCTTCCCCGTCACACTTAACCCACCCCGTCACCGTTCCCCGTCCGACACTGTGTCCCCCTCCTTCCCCGTCACACTTAACCCACCCCGTCACCGTATCCCCCTCCTTCCCCGTCACACTTCACGCCACCCCGTCCGACACCGTGTCCCCTCCCTCCCCGTCACACTTAACCCACCCCGTCACCGTTCCCCGTCCGACACCGTGTCCCCCTCCTTCCCCGTCACACTTAACCCAACCCGTCACTGTTCCCCGTCCGACACCGTGTCCCCTCCCTCCCCGTCACACTTAACCCACCCCGTCACCGTTCCCCGTCCGACACCGTGTCCCCTCCTTCCCCGTCACACTTAACCCACCCCGTCACCGTATCCCCCTCCTTCCCCGTCACACTTCACGCCACCCCGTCCGACACCGTGTCCCCTCCCTCCCCGTCACACTTAACCCACCCCGTCACCGTTCCCCGTCCGACACCGTGTCCCCTCCTTCCCCCGTCACACTTAACCCAACCCGTCACTGTTCCCCGTCTGACACCGTGTCCCCTCCCTCCCCGTCACACTTGACCCACCCCGTTACCGTTCCCCGTCCGACACCGTGTCCCCTCCTTCCCGTCACACTTAACCCACCCCGTTACCGTTCCCCGTCTGACACCGTGTCCCCTCCTTCCCCCGTCACACTTAACCCAACCCGTCACCGTTCCCCGTCCGACACCGTGTCCCCTCCTTCCCCGTCACACTTAACCCACCCCGTCACCGTTCCCCGTCCGACACCGTATCCCCCTCCTTCCCCGTCACACTTAAACCACCCCGTCACCGTTCCCCGTCCGACACCGTGTCCCTTCCTTCCCCCGTCACACTTAACCCAACCCGTCACCGTTCCCCGTCTGACACCGTGTCCCCTCCTTCCCCCGTCACACTTAACCCACCCCATCACTGTTCCCCGTCCGACACCGTGTCCCCTCCTTCCCCGTCACACTTAAACCACCCCGTCACCGTTCCCCGTCCGACACCGTATCCCCCTCCTTCCCCATCACACTTAACCCAACCCGTCACTGTTCCCCGTCCGACACCGTGTCCCCTCCTTCCCCCGTCACACTTAACCCACCCCGTCACTGTTCCCCGTCCGACACCGTATCCCCCTCCTTCCCCGTCACACTTAACCCACCCCGTCACCGTTCCCCGTCCGACACCGTATCCCCCTCCTTCCCCGTCACACTTAACCCACCCCGTCACCGTTCCCCGTCCGACACCGTGTCCCCTCCTTCCCCATCACACTTAACCCACCCCGTCACCGTTCCCCGTCCGACACTGTGTCCCCCTCCTTCCCCGTCACACTTAACCCACCCCGTCACCGTTCCCCGTCCGACACCGTATCCCTCTCCTTCCCCGTCACACTTAACCCACCCCGTCACCGTTCCCCGTCCGACACCGTGTCCCCTCCTTCCCCGTCACACTTAACCCACCCCGTCACCGTTCCCCGTCTGACACCGTGTCCCCTCCTTCCCCGTCACACTTAACCCACCCCGTCACCGTTCCCCGTCCGACACCGTATCCCTCTCCTTCCCCGTCACACTTAACCCACCCCGTCACCGTTCCCCGTCCGACACCGTGTCCCCTCCTTCCCCATCACACTTAACCCACCCCGTCACCGTTCCCCGTCCGACACTGTGTCCCCCTCCTTCCCCCGTCACACTTAACCCACCCCGTCACCGTTCCCCGTCCGACACCGTATCCCTCTCCTTCCCCGTCACACTTAACCCACCCCGTCACCGTTCCCCGTCCGACACCGTATCCCTCTCCTTCCCCGTCACACTTAACCCACCCCGTCACCGTTCCCCGTCCGACACTGTGTCCCCCTCCTTCCCCCGTCACACTTAACCCACCCCGTCACCGTTCCCCGTCCGACACCGTGTCCCCTCCTTCCCCCGTCACACTTAAACCACCCCGTCACCGTTCCCCGTCCGACACCGTGTCCCCCTCTTTCCCCGTCACACTTAACCCACCCCGTTACCGTTCCCCGTCCGACACCGTATCCCCCTCCTTCCCCGTCACACTTAACCCACCCCGTTACCGTTCCCCGTCCGACACCGTGTCCCCCTCCTTCCCCGTCACACTTAAACCACCCCATCACTGTTCCCCGTCCGACACCGTGTCCCCTCCCTCCCCGTCACACTTAACCCACCCCGTCACCGTTCCCCGTCCGACACCGTGTCCCCTCCTTCCCCGTCACACTTAACCCACCCCGTCACCGTATCCCCCTCCTTCCCCGTCACACTTCACGCCACCCCGTCCGACACCGTGTCCCCTCCCTCCCCGTCACACTTAACCCACCCCGTCACCGTTCCCCGTCCGACACCGTGTCCCCTCCTTCCCCGTCACACTTAACCCACACCGTCACTGTTCCCCGTCCGACACCGTGTCCCCCTCCTTCCCCGTCACACTTAACCCACCCCGTCACCGTATCCCCCTCCTTCCCCGTCACACTTCACGCCACCCCGTCCGACACCGTGTCCCCTCCCTCCCCGTCACACTTAACCCACCCCGTCACCGTTCCCCGTCCGACACCGTGTCCCCCTCCTTCCCCGTCACACTTAACCCACCCCGTCACCGTTCCCCGTCCGACACCGTGTCCCCTCCCTCCCCGTCACACTTAACCCACCCCGTCACCGTTCCCCGTCCGACACCGTGTCCCCTCCTTCCCCGTCACACTTAACCCACCCCGTCACCGTTCCCCGTCCGACACCGTGTCCCCTCCTTCCCCGTCACACTTAACCCACCCCGTCACCGTTCCCCGTCCGACACCGTGTCCCCTCCTTCCCCGTCACACTTAAACCACCCCGTCACTGTTCCCCATCTGACACCGTGTCCCCTCCCTCCCCGTCACACTTAACCCACCCCGTCACCGTTCCCCGTCCGACACCGTGTCCCCTCCTTCCCCGTCACACTTAACCCACCCCGTCACCGTTCCCCGTCCGACACCGTGTCCCCTCCTTCCCCGTCACACTTAACCCACCCCGTCACCGTTCCCCGTCCGACACTGTGTCCCCCTCTTTCCCCGTCACACTTAACCCACCCCGTCACCGTTCCCCGTCCGACACCGTGTCCCCTCCTTCCCCGTCACACTTAACCCACCCCGTGACCGTTCCCCGTCCGACACCGTGTCCCTTCCTTCCCCCGTCACACTTAACCCACCCCGTCACCGTTCCCCGTCTGACACCGTGTCCCCCTCCTTCCCCGTCACACTTAAACCACCCCATCACTGTTCCCCGTCCGACACCGTATCCCCCTCCTTCCCCGTCACACTTAAACCACCCCGTCACTGTTCCCCGTCCGACACCGTATCCCTCTCCTTCCCCGTCACACTTCACGCCACCCCGTCCGACACCGTATCCCTCTCCTTCCCCGTCACACTTAACCCAACCCGTCACTGTTCCCCGTCCGACACCGTGTCCCCTCCTTCCCCGTCACACTTAACCCACCCCGTCACCGTATCCCCCTCCTTCCCCGTCACACTTCACGCCACCCCGTCCGACACCGTGTCCCCTCCCTCCCCGTCACACTTAACCCACCCCGTCACCGTTCCCCGTCCGACACCGTGTCCCCTCCTTCCCCCGTCACACTTAAACCACCCCGTCACCGTTCCCCGTCCGACACCGTGTCCCCCTCTTTCCCCGTCACACTTAACCCACCCCGTTACCGTTCCCCGTCCGACACCGTGTCCCTTCCTTCCCCCGTCACACTTAACCCAACCCGTCACTGTTCCCCGTCCGACACCGTGTCCCCTCCCTCCCCGTCACACTTAACCCACCCCGTCACCGTTCCCCGTCCGACACCGTGTCCCCTCCTTCCCCGTCACACTTAACCCACCCCGTCACCGTATCCCCCTCCTTCCCCGTCACACTTCACGCCACCCCCGTCCGACACCGTGTCCCCTCCCTCCCCGTCACACTTAACCCACCCCGTCACCGTTCCCCGTCCGACACCGTGTCCCCTCCTTCCCCGTCACACTTAACCCAACCCGTCACCGTTCCCCGTCCGACACCGTGTCCCCTCCCTCCCCGTCACACTTAACCCAACCCGTCACCGTTCCCCGTCCGACACCGTGTCCCCTCCTTCCCCGTCACACTTAACCCACACCGTCACTGTTCCCCGTCCGACACCGTGTCCCCCTCCTTCCCCGTCACACTTAACCCACCCCGTCACCGTTCCCCGTCCGACACTGTGTCCCCCTCCTTCCCCGTCACACTTAACCCACCCCGTCACCGTATCCCCCTCCTTCCCCGTCACACTTCACGCCACCCCGTCCGACACCGTGTCCCCTCCCTCCCCGTCACACTTAACCCACCCCGTCACCGTTCCCCGTCCGACACCGTGTCCCCCTCCTTCCCCGTCACACTTAACCCACCCCGTCACCGTTCCCCGTCCGACACCGTGTCCCCTCCCTCCCCGTCACACTTAACCCACCCCGTCACCGTTCCCCGTCCGACACCGTGTCCCCTCCTTCCCCGTCACACTTAACCCACCCCGTCACCGTTCCCCGTCCGACACCGTGTCCCCTCCTTCCCCGTCACACTTAACCCACCCCGTCACCGTTCCCCGTCCGACACCGTGTCCCCTCCTTCCCCGTCACACTTAACCCACCCCGTCACCGTATCCCCCTCCTTCCCCGTCACACTTCACGCCACCCCGTCCGACACCGTGTCCCCTCCCTCCCCGTCACACTTAACCCACCCCGTCACCGTTCCCCGTCCGACACCGTGTCCCCTCCTTCCCCGTCACACTTAACCCACACCGTCACTGTTCCCCGTCCGACACCGTGTCCCCCTCCTTCCCCGTCACACTTAACCCACCCCGTCACCGTTCCCCGTCCGACACTGTGTCCCCCTCCTTCCCCGTCACACTTAACCCACCCCGTCACCGTATCCCCCTCCTTCCCCATCACACTTCACGCCACCCCGTCCGACACCGTGTCCCCTCCCTCCCCGTCACACTTAACCCACCCCGTCACCGTTCCCCATGACCCCTGTCCTGTGTCCGTGTATTGAATGTCTCTGTGACCCCTGTCCTCTCTCCTTTTACTGACCATCTCCGTGACCCCTGTCCTGTGTCCGTGTATTGACCGTCTCCGTTTCCCGTCCTCTCTCCGTGTACTAACCGTCTACGTGAACCCTGTCCTGTCTCCGTGACCTCTGTCTTCTCTCTGTGTACTGATCGTCTCCATTACCCGTGTCCTGTCACCATGTACCGACTGTCTCCGTGACCCCTGTCCTCTCTCCGTGTACTGACTGTCTCCATGACCCCTGTCCTCTCTCTGTGTACTGATCGTCTCCGTGACCCGTGTTCTGTCTCCGTGTACCGACTGTCTCTGTGACCCCTGTCCTGTCGCCGTGTACTGACCTTCTTCGTGACCCCTGGCTTTTCTCCATGTACCGACTGTCTCCGTGACCCGTCTTCTCTCCGTGTAATGACCGTCTCCGTGACCGCTGTCCTCTCTCCGTGTACATACCATCTCGGTGACTGCTGTCCTCTCTCGGTGTACTGACCGTCTCCGTGTACTGTCCTGTCTCCGTGTACTGTCCTGTCTCCGTGTACCGACGGTCTCCGTAACCCCTGCCCTGTCTCCGTGACTCCTGTCCTGTCTCCGTGTACTGACCATCTCCGTGACCCCCGTCCTGTCTACGTGACCCCCGTCCTGTCTCCGTGACCCCTGCCCTGTCTCCGTGACTCCTGTCCTGTCTCCGTGTACTGACCATCTCCGTGACCCCCGTCCTGTCTACGTGACCCCCGTCCTGTCTCCGTGACCCCTGTCCTGTCTGCATGACCCCTGTCCTCTCTCCGTGTACTGATCGTCTCTGTGCTCTGGTGAACAGGCAGACCCGGTCGCCTTCGTGCTCCTCCTGCAAATGTTCACCACGGCTGAGCTTGTCTTGGCCGTTATCTCAGCCATGCTCATCGCCCAGCACCTGTTCCGCTGCTGTACGCTCAACGTTGTCTCGGTAAGTCTCTCACACCTGGCGACAGTCTGCTTCTCCGTATCCCCCCCCCCCCGGGTCAGACCCACACACCGTGCACAGTTCCCGTCCCGTATCCCACACACACCAGGAGCACCGTACACAGTCCGCTTCTCCGCATCCCCCGGGGTCAGACCCACACACCGGGAGCACCGTGCACTGTTCCCGTCTCCGTATTCCCCCTGGGTCAGACCCACACAGACTGGGAGCACCGTGCACAGTTCCTGTCTCCGTATTCCCCCCCCCCCCCCCCCGGGTCAGACCCACACACACCGGGAGCCCGGGAGCACCGTGCACAGTTCCCGTCTCCGTATCCCCCCCCCCCCCCCCGGGTCAGACCCACACACACCGGGAGCACCGTGCACAGTTCCCGTCTCCGTATCCCCCCTGGGTCAGACCCACACACACCGGGAGCACCGTGCACTGTTCCTGTCTCCGTATCCCCCTGGGTCAGACCCACACAGACCGGGAGCACCGTGCACAGTTCCCGTCTCCGTATCCCCCCGGGTCGGACCCACACACACTGGGAGCACCGTGCACAGTTCCCGTCTCCGTATCCACCCTGGGTCAGACCCACACACACCGCGAGCACCGTGCACAGTTCCCGTCTCCGTATCCCCCCTGGGTCAGACCCACACACACCGGGAGCTCCGTGCACAGTTCCCGTCTCCGTATCCACCCTGGGTCAGACCCACACACACCGCGAGCACCGTGCACAGTTCCCATCTCCGTATCCCCCCTGGGTCAGACCCACACACACCAGGAGTACCATGCACAGTTCCCGTCTCCGTATCCCCCCTGGGTCAGACCCACACACACCGCGAGCACCGTGCACAGTTCCCGTCTCCGTATCCCCCCTGGGTCAGACCCACACACACCGGGAGCTCCGTGCACAGTTCCCGTCTCCGTATCCACCCTGGGTCAGACCCACACACACCGCGAGCACCGTGCACAGTTCCCATCTCCGTATCCCCCCTGGGTCAGACCCACACACACCAGGAGTACCATGCACAGTTCCCGTCTCCGTATCCCCCCTGGGTCAGACCCACACACACCGGGAGCACCGTGCACAGTTCCCGTCTCCGTATCCTCCCCTGGGTCAGACCTACACACACCGGGAGCACCGTGCACAGTTCCCATCTCCGTATCCACCCTGGGTCAGACCCACACACACCGGGAGCACCGTACACAGTTCCCATCTCCGTATCCCCCTGGGTCAGACCCACACACACTGGGAGCAGCATGCACAGTTCCCGTCTCCGTATCCCCCCTGGGTCTGACCCTCACAGTGGGAGCACCGTGCACAGTTCCTGTCTCCGTATCCCCCCGGGTCAGACCCACAAACACCGGGAGCACCGTGCACTGTTCCCGCCTCCGTATCCCCCCCGGGTCAGACCCACACACACCGGGAGCACCGTGCACAGCTCCCGTCTCCGTATCCCCCCTGGGTCAGACCCACACACACCGGGAGCACCGTGCACTGTTCCCGCCTCCGTATCCCCCCGGGTCAGACCCACACACACCAAGAGTACCGTGCACAGTTCCCGTCTCCGTATTCCCCCCCGGGTCAGACCCACACACACCGGGAGCACCGTGCACAGTTCCCGTCTCCGTGTCCCCCCGGGTCAGACCCACACACACCGGGAGCACTGTACACAGTTCCCGTCTCCGTATCCCCCCGGATCAGACCCACACACACCGGGAGCACCGTGCACAGTTCCCGTCTCCGTATCCCCTCGGGTCAGACCCACACACACCAGGAGTACCATGCACAGTTCCCGTCTCCGTATTCCCCTGGGTTAGACCCACACACTGGGAGCACCGTGCACACTTCCCATCCCATATCCCACACACACCGGGAGCACCGTACACAGTTCCCATCTCCATATACCCCTGGGTCAGACCCACACACACCGGGAGCACCGTGCACAATTCCCATCTCCATATACCCCTGGGTCAGACCCACACACACCGGGAGCACCGTGCACAGTTCCCGTCTCCGTATCCCCCCTGGGTCAGACCCACACACACCGGGAGCACCGTGCACAGTTCCTGTCTCCGTATCCCTCCGGGTCGGACCCACACACACCGGGAGCACCGTGCACAGTTCCCGTCTCCGTATCCTCCCCTGGGTCAGACCTACACACACCGGGAGCACCGTGCACAGTTCTCGTCTCCGTATCCCCTCGGGTCAGACCCACACACACCAGGAGTACCATGCACAGTTCCCGTCTCCGTATTCCCCTGGGTTAGACCCACACACTGGGAGCACCGTGCACACTTCCCATCCCATATCCCACACACACCGGGAGCACCGTACACAGTTCCCATCTCCATATACCCCTGGGTCAGACCCACACACACCGGGAGCACCGTGCACAATTCCCATCTCCATATACCCCTGGGTCAGACCCACACACACCGGGAGCACCGTGCACAATTCCCATCTCCATATACCCCTGGGTCAGACCCACACACACCGGGAGCACCGTGCACAGTTCCTGTCTCTGTATCCCCCCCGGGTCAGACCCACACACACCGGGAGCACCGTGCACAGTTCCCGTCTCCGTATCCCCCCCCCCCCCCCCCCGGGTCAGACCCACACACACCGGGAGCACCGTGCACAATTCCCATCTCCATATACCCCTGGGTCAGACCCACACACACCGGGAGCACCGTGCACAATTCCCATCTCCATATACCCCTGGGTCAGACCCACACACACCGGGAGCACCGTGCACAGTTCCTGTCTCTGTATCCCCCCCGGGTCAGACCCACACACACCGGGAGCACCGTGCACAGTTCCCGTCTCCGTATCCCCCCCCCCCCCCCCCGGGTCAGACCCACACACACCGGGAGCACCGTGCACAGTTCCCGTCTACATATCCCAGAAAATGGCCACAGAAGTAGACAGGACGGTAAAGTAGCCTTATGGTGCACTTGGCTTCCACAGTCGGGGTGTCTCCTTTCAGCAGTATAAGATTCTGCTCTGATCACACTCGCAGTCTGAACAAACTTAGGTTGTTTTTGACGAGTGACAGAGACTATGGGGAGGCCTGATACCGGTTTATAAGGTCACAAAAGACATCGAAAGTGCAGAAGGTATTTTATCCCCCGATGCCGGAGGGCGGAGGTTTCAGGCCAGGGGGAGAAGGTTTCGACGGGATGTGTGGGCAGGTTTCTCTTTTGCACTGAGAGCACCGGGTGGCTGGAATCTGCTGCCAGGGTTGGTGGCGGAGGGAGACACTGTCGTGTTCGATACCGAGGCAGCAGACAGAGAGGTCAGGCCCGGAACTGAACTTAGTTGAGAATGGTCCTTGTCGAACGTGAACTCCCCTGCGGGAGTGGCTCACCAGGTGACCGAGGGTTAACACCGTTAACTCCACTGCATCTCCCTCCTTGATAAAAGTACCGTGCGTGAACTTCCTGTGTATAGAAATGAAATCATCGTCAATGAAAGTGGGCGATTCGGTCCACTTACCCCTCAGCATGCAAGTTACTCTCTTTCATAAACGTAAAAAAATTGCCAACATTATAACTGTATTTCCCTTAGTTTTTTCCCCCCTCTTTTGTTGCTTTATTATTCTAAGGACAGAGTAGAAACAACCTTAGAGTCTGGGAGTCCTGAAGGCTGTTTCCAGTGACCTGGAGATCGGACAAGCTACAAAAGTCCAGCAGCTGCAACATTTCTGGGTCCACCTCGATCATCTCCTGATCCAGGGCAGAGACCTCTGGGACATCGTTATCCCTCCTCTCTCTCTTTTCTTCCTGCAGGTTGACGGACATGCCTCTAACTTGTTCTCGCTGGATGTGTTTCATTCAGTGTGTCACATACCCTGCAATCTTGTTGCGGGGTTTCTTCTGGGGACGATGGGCAATCTCCTTTTTGTTGGTGTGGAAGTCGCTGCCGAAGGTGGGTGTGGCATTTCTCAATCACCACCCGAGGCAGCTTTCTTCACCGTCTTCGTCCTGACGCGACCCATCTTGGTTCCCGCCGCTGGAAGAGTATTTCTCTTAGTCTTTAACGGTCTCACTCTCCCTCCTTTTCACCAATCCCTTTTTGTCGAGATTAGATTAGATTATGAGGGCACTCAGTCCTCGTTCATTGTCATTTAGAAATGCCTGCATTAAAAATGATAATGTTCCTCCAGAGTGATATCACAGAAACACAGGACAGACCAAGACTAAACTGACAAAACCGCAGAATTATAACATATAGTTACAACAGTGCAAAGCAATACCATAATTTGATAAGGAGCACGGTAAAAACACAAGTCTCAAAGTCCCGATGGACTCATCATCTCACGCAGACGGTGGAAGGGAGAAACTCTCCCTGCCATGAACCTCCAAGCACCGCAAACTTGCCAATGCATTGGAAGCACCCAACCGCGGCCGACTCTGAGTCCGTCCGAAAACTTTGGGCCTCCGACCAGCCCCTCCGAGCACCATCCTCTGCCGAGCACTTCGATCCCGGCCCCGGCTGCCAAGCAACAAGCAAAGCCGAGGACTCGGCCTTCCCCTCCGGAGATTCTGGACCGCACAGTAGCAGCGGCAGCGAAGCAGGCATTTCAGAAGTTTCTCCAGATGTTCCTCCGTGCTTCTCACGTCCGTCTCCATCAAACCAGGATTGTGCACGGCACCCTACTTGGCAAATAACAGACACCACCACCGGAGCGGCCGCTGCGAGCTGCGTCACTTTCCGAAAACGTTCCCGGCGTTGGTGCTCAAACACACAAACACTAAATCTGATCGCCAGCAAGAGGAAATCTGCAGATGCTGGAAATCTGATCAACACACACACACAGTGCTGGAACGGAGTACAATTGATGTGCTGCCAGAGGCTCTGGGCCCGAAATGTCGACTGCACCCTTTCCCATGCTGAGCTCCGCCAGCATTTTGTGTGTGTGTGTGTGTGTGTGTTGCGCTAAATCTAGCGGAGGCCGGGGCAGATGACCTGAACTCTCCGGCAAAGTGAGAGGACCACTCTGCCTCATCGGTCACTCGCCCTCAGCTCTCGGGGTATGGCGTCCACGTCTGTGCTGGGACAGATAGACGACCCGATCTGGGATAGGTTGCTGGAAGCGTTGGAGCGGACGGGTGTGCTGGACCAGGCGAGTGATGCTCGACAGAAGGAGCGGGTTCCTTTCTCTTACCTTTCGCCTGATTTCACCTCGTGATATTCCCATCGCGGCGCCCCCCCCCCCCCCCACCGCTGTTCCTTTGGCCGATTGACCACAGGACCCCAAACCGCTGGGATTTTGCTCCGCGTCCCCCATCGGTTCCTCACGCGGCGTCGCCTCAGAGTTTCCCACTCTGTCCAAGCCCGGTAAGTTGGGGTCGGAGAAGCGAAGGAAGCTGTTCTCGGCCTCGGACGTCTCTGACGGGCTGTAGCCATGCGCAAGAAGCGTGGACCGATAAGCCTGCGGTGATTTGCCTCCAGTAGGAGACCCTTAACAGTGTGCAGTGCTCTTGACACTTCTCCGTTTGCCTGTGGGTCCTGTGGACGGCTTGCCTGCCGTTTTGACCTCAACGTCCCGAGCAATTCTGAGCAGCAGGCGGAGCTTAGGACGACGGCAGCTCCTTTGCGTCTTCGGAAACAGCTCTGTTTCTATCTTTAATACCTCTATTTCCCCCTTTCAGGGTTCTTCCGAAGACCCTGACCGGGAGTTACGCTCTGACTTCGGTTCTTTGCGGGGCACGGGGCCTCACGACCAGCCGCTTTTTGGCGTGCTGAGGCCACGGCCTGGGAAGACCTCGTGGCTCTGGAGGCAGCCGGACTCAAGGTCGACGCGTCGCGGGAGTACACAGGAAGATCGACAGCAGCGAGCTGGCTGTGCCCCCAGAGACCTGAGTTCTTTGGGTGCAGAGCTCGGAAAAAAGCGACACCACAGACTTTTAACCATAAATCAGAGAGCTCTTTTGTTGTGTCTCCCCTCTCGCTGTGAAACGGAGACGTCTCTCTCTCCTTTATTAGTGAGAGAGAGCCTATGGTATGTCGAATACCGGGTGAACAAGTAGTCTTTGGGGTACTGCAAGAGTGTTTATTGATGCTTTGCTGCATGCTTGAGTGCTCGGTGGAGGCTTTTTTGTTGCTGGGGGAGAGTCTTTGCCTTGTTGCTGCTTATGCGTGGGAGGGGGAGCTGGAATGGGGGGCGTGGTTTGGGGTTCTAACTGCCATTCATTTTTTGGGGCACTCTTCGTGGATGTTTGCGAAGAATAAGAATTTCAGGATGTATCTTGTGTACATTTCTCTGAGATTAAATGTACCTGTTGAAGTGGGTCTAGCAGTCCAGGACTTTCTCCCTGCTGCTGAGGATGTAGAGAACAGCCTGGACGACACTTCAGCATTCTGTAAAGAGATCCCCAATGAGAAGATACTCCTCTCTTTCCAGTTTGCAGTGTGCCTTGGAGAGTCTGGGAGTTCACAGAGGCCCAACACGACTTCTGTGCAGTTTTCTGCGTGATTCACGTTGCTTTACGTAATCTCCCAGCTGTGTGTCCTTGGACCGCACTGATTGCCTTGCACCGAGGTGACATTGTCCAGTTGCCTTGACGTCCTCGGTGGGTTTGACTGATGACCTTGGCGTGCATAGAAGGAGGAGTGACAAGTCCGGAGCCCTTTAGCAGCATCGAGAGGTGGTGGGTGTCTCTCTTTCAAGCCAGTCAGGCCTGAGTTCATGGGCTCCTTTTGGAACAGCTGGCCATCCATGCTCACAGAATTGCGTGACCTTGCTGCAGATTTGATCCTTTTCCAACCCAGCGTGAATTTCGTCCGTGATACCGGAAAGCTTTCACGCACCTGAGCTTGGTAGATTAGATTAGATTATGAGGACACTCAGTCCTTGTTTGTCATTTAGAAATGCATGTATTAAGAAATGATACAATGTTCCTCCAGAGTGATATCACAAGAAAACAACAGGCATCCGCTAGCCTTGCGAGACCATGGATCTGCGCCTGGAAGTCTTTACTCTCCAGGGCGCAGGCCTGGGCAAGGTTGTATGGAAGACCGGCAGTTGCCCATGCTGCAAGTCTCCCCTCTCCACGACACCAATGTTGTCCAAGGGAAGGGCATCAGGACCCATACAGCTTTGCACCAGTGTCGTCGCAGAGCAATGTGTGATTAACACGTTCCCTCGGCTGGGGCTCGAACTCACGACCTTCAGGTCGCTAGTCCACTTGGCCATGTGCCCACACAGGCCACAAATCAAAGACTAACATAATTATAATATAGTTACAACAGTGCAAAGCAATACCATAATTTGATAAAGAGCAGACCATGGGCACGGTAAAAAAAAAGTCTCAAAGTTCAGATCGACTCCCGATAGTCGATAGCAGGCGGCAGAAGGGAGAAACTCTCCCTGCCATAAACCTCCAGGCGCCGACAACTGCCGATGCATTGGAAGCACCCGGCCACAGCCGACTCTGAGTCCGTCCGAAAACTTCGAGCCTCCGACCAGCCTCCCGAGCACCATCCACTGCCGAGCGCTTCGACCCTGCCCCGGCCGCTGAGCAACAAGCAAAGCCGAGGACTCTGGGCCTTCCCCTCCGGAGATTCCGGACCACACAGTAGCAGCGGCGGCAAAGAAGGCATTTCAGAAGTTTCTCTGTGTTCTCACGTCTGTCCCCATCAAATCAGGATTGTACACGGCACCCTCCTTGACAGATAACAGATATCATCTACCGGAGTGGCCACTGCGCGCTGCGTCGCGCCGCCATCTTCCCCTCCTCCTTATGATGGTATTTTCCATGAGGGCGGAGTCAGCTCCCATCCACCCGCTTTTCTATGGCACCCCTGGCGGCGGTGGTGTGAACGATTCCGCTGGATATGTGTTCGACGCCACAACAGGATCACATTCTGAATCTTTGCAGAGGTGGAGGTGCGTCACCCAAGTGCTTTGAGCCGGGGATGCTGAGAGGTGGATAGTGCTCCATTTCAAGGAGGAATTTGGTGCCCGTCGAGCCCGCACGAGAGCCAGCGCCTCCTCTTTGATTTGGGCGTAACGCCGCCCGGTGGGAGCCAGGGCCCCTTGATGCGTGTGCCCCCGGTTTCCGTGCCCCACTGCAGTTCTGCATGAGCGCTCCCCCTCGGCCAAAGGGAGAGGCGTCTGCTGAGACCTTGGTTAAAAGCCGGGAGGAGAAGATGGCGGCGCGACGCAGCGGCCACTCCAGTGGTGATGTCTGTTATCTGTCAAGTAGGGTGCCGTGCACGATCCTGATTTGATGGAGACAGACGTGAGAGCACGGAGGAACATCTGGTGAAACTCCTGAAATGCCTGCTTCGCTGCCGCTGCTACTGTGCGGTCCAGAATCTCCGGAGGAGAAGGCCCCGAGTCCTCGGCTTTGCTTGTTGCTCGGCGGCCGGGGCGGGGTTGAAGTGCTCAGCGGAGGATGGTGCTCGGAGGCTCGAGGTTTTCGGACGGCCTCAGAGTCCGCTGTGGTCGGGTGCTTCCAATGGTGCTGCAGGTTGGAGGTTCATGGCAGGGAGAGTTCCTCCCTTCTGCCGCCTGCGTGGGATGATGAGTCTATCGGGACTTTGAGACTTTTTTTTTAACCGTGCCCATGGTCTGCTCTTTATCAAATTATGGTATTGCTTTGCACTGTTGTAACTATATGTTGTAATTATGTGGTTTTGTCAGTTTTAGTCTTGGTTTGACCTGTGTTTTTCTTGTGATATCCTTCTGGAGGAACGTTGTATCATTTTTTAACGCATGCTTTTCTAAATGACATTAAATGAGGACCGAGTGTCCTCATAATCTAATCTAAATTTGTTCGGGCCGAAGAACACCAATGCCGGTGGAGAGATAAGCTCTGCTTTGAGCGCCGAGAATGACCCCTCCTGGGGTGTGTCCCCAGGTCCAGATAGCTCTCTGAGAGAGGAGGTCACGTACTGGCTTTGCTGTCCCTGCCGGATCTGGAGTGAGCTCTCCCAGCTGGTCTACCATGCCAAGGAAGCCGTGGATCACAGGTTGAAACCTGTTCCGAACTCCTGCCAGTCTGTCGGAATCCCTCTGGCGGCCTAAGAACTTTACTCCAACTTTACTAACTCGCATTTCTTTTTGTTCAGGGCAATTCCGGCCTGTTTCACTTCCTCCAAGGCAGCCTCCACTCTTGAAGCTCTGAAGACGAGCCATCCAAATGGCAGACTACTCCTTCCAGTCCCTCCCAAGATCCGGTTCGCCCTTATCTTGAAAGTGTTCAGGGGCTGAGGAGATTCCCAAAGGGAGCCTCCTGAAGGCATAACCGTCCATATGGTGTGATAAAATTTGGGAGCTGCCAGAACCCCGAGTTTGCACTCAGTCTGGTGAGGGACTTTGCTTCCGCCTAGCGTACCCAGTATGTGTCCGGCAGAGGGCAGGATAAACTTCTCCCGCCCCACTGCACCGTTCAACTTTGTTAGATCGGCACAGATCCTGGCTTGGGAAGAGGCCGTGGACAATTCTGATTTGATGGAGAACGGACGTGAAAGCACAGAGGAACATCTGGGGAAATTTCTGAAACGCCCGTCCGCCGCTGTTGTTACTGCGCGGTCGGGAATCTTCTGGAGGGTAGGCCTCAAAATCCCCGGCCTTGCCTGCTTTCAGCGACCGAGAAGGAGGTCGAATCGCTCGGACAGAGATGGCGCTCAGTACTCGGTGCCGGAGAGCTGATTGGAGGCTCGAAGTTTTCGGACGACTCGGTGTTGGACTGTGGTCGGGCATGGCAGGGAGAGTTTTTCTTCCTTCTCCCGTCTGCGTGAGATGTGGGACATTTGAGAGACTTTGAACTTTTTACTGTGCTCATGGACTTCTTCATCAAGTTATGGTATTGTTGCACTGTTGTAACTACATGTTATAACTATGTGGGGCTTTGTCGGGTTTTTTCAGTCTTGGGCCTGTCCTGTTTTGTGATATCACACCGGAGGAAATATTGTATCATTTCTTAATGCATGCATTACTAAATGACAATAAAAGAGGACTGCGTGTCTTCATAATCCTAAAACATTGTTCAGCGAACCCAGCCTTGCGAGGAGGTCCAGCTTCCCGATGGCATGTCCCTCCCGGTCGTGGCGAGAAGAGGCGCCGAACAGCACTGGTGTCCTCTTTCAACTGTTTCTCCACTTTCACAGACGGAACTGGTAAAGATTCTTTTCGCCCTGGGCTTCGGTGTCCCGCGTTGGGTTTGGCGATTGCCTCACTGGTTTTCTGGTCGGACTTTCGGGGCGGTGGGGGGGGGTAGTGTGGCTGTGACATTTGCCCCAGTGTCCATTTTTTGAACGTCACCGCCACATTTTGCAGCCGAGCCGTAGTTCGCCGGCCTCGCCCGTTCAAATCGAGAGCCCTCCCTTCATCTGAATCACGGTCTTCTCCGACCTCCTGAAGAGCTGTCTTTGAGCGACGCTGGCTTCCTATAATGGCTGACTATTGCACTGGTCGCATTGCACTCCTTTTGCTGGAGGCTGGGCATTTGACCTGCTCCTGGCTTCGCCCGTCTGTTTGAGCTGAGCTCTGCAGCCGCCTCCTCCTTCCTGCCCGCCTCTTGTTTGTACTCGTCTTTCTGTGCGGCTTCTGCCTCTGCCCGGGGCATGGTTTCGGCGCCCGGGTTCTGCCTGGCGCTGACAAACCTTCTCGCTCCGCCTGACCAGGGTAATCACTCTCGAGTCTTGAGATTTGCCGGCAACTGAGGCCCTCGCTGGCAGTGTGGGGTCCAGTCGCCCGACAGCAGCCCTGCCTCCAGTTGGCTCGTCTCTCAGATTATCCACGTGCACAGTTGCCGGGCAGGGCACACGATTCACTTGATGCTCTTCTGAAGCCTGAGTGAGATTGCCTGCAATCCTAAACCTCTCAGAGCCCCACCCCAAGGTTTAGAGAAACCAAACGTCTCGGGAGACTTTATTCGGCGAGTAGCTGGAGGTCCTGCGAATATTTACTCCACTTTCCCGTTTGTTTATTTACTGTCTTATTTATTTAGAACACAGAATGTAGAAATCTACAGCACATTACAGGCCCTTCGGCCCACAATGTTCTGCCAACCACATAACCTACTCCAGAAGCTGTCTAGAATTTCCCGACCGCATAGCCCTCTATATTTCTAAGCTCCATGTGCTATCTAAGAGTCGCTTAAAAGACCCTATCGTATCTGCCTCCACCACCGTCGCCGGCAGCCCATTCCACGCACTCACCACTCTCTGTGTGGAAAAACTTACCTCTGACATCCCCCTTGTTCCTACTTTCAAGCACCTTAAAACTGTGCCCTCTCTTGTGGCAGCCATTTCAGCCCTGGGAAAAAGCCCCTGGCTATCCACACGATCAATGCCTCTCCCTATCTTATACACCTCTGTCAGGTCACCTCTCATCCTCTGTCCTTTTGCATTTGTACAGGGCCCTGGTGAGACCACACCTGGAGTACTGTGTGCAGTTTTGGTCTCCAGGGTTAAGGAAGGACATCCTGGCTGTGGAGGAGGTGCAGTGTAGGTTCACTAGGTTAATTCCTGGGATGTCCGGACTGTCTTACGCAGAGAGGTTAGAGAGACTGAGCTTGTACACGCTGGAATTAAGGAGATTGAGGGGGGATCTGATTGAGACATATAAGATTATTAAGGGATTGGACAAGATAGAGGCAGGAAATATGTTCCAGATGCTGGGAGAGTCCAGTACCAGAGGGCATAGTTTAAGAATAAGGGGTAGGTCATTTAGGACAGAGTTGAGGAGGAACTTCTTCTCCCAGAGAGTTGTGGAGGTGTGGAACGCGCTGCCTCAGAAGGCAGTGGAGGCCAATTCTCTGGATGCTTTCAAGAAGGAGCTAGATAGGTATCTTATGGATAGGGGAATCAAGGGTTATGGGGACAAGGCAGGAACCGGGTATTGATAGTAGTTGATCAGCCATGATCTCAGAATGGCGGTGTAGGCTCGAAGGGCCGAATGGTCAACTTCTGCACCTATTGTCTATTGTCTCTGTCGCTCCAAGGAAAAAAGGCCGAGTTCACTCAACCTATTCTCATAAGGCGTATTCCCCAATCCAGGCAACATCCTTGGAAATCTCCTCTGCACCCTTTCTATGGTTTCCACATCCTTCCCGTAGTGAGGTGACCAGAACTGAGCACGGGACTCCAAGTGGGGTCTGACCAGAGTCTTGTAAAGCTGTAATAATACTTCACAGCTCTTGAAATCAGTCCATGGTTGATGAATGCCAACACACCACACGCCTTCTTAACAACGCTGTCAACCCACGCAGCAGCTCAGAGTGTCCTCTCGACACGGACCCCAAGATCCGTCAGATCCTCCACACTGCCAAGAGTCTTGCAATTTATATTATATTCCGTCTTCAAATTTGAGCTACCAAAATGAACCGCTTCACACTTACCTGGGTTGAAGTCCATCTGCCACTTCTCAGCCCAGTTCTGCATCCTACCGACGTCCCGCTGTAACCTCTGACAACCCTCCAGACAATCCACAACACCCCCAACTTTTAGGTCATCAACAAATTTAGTAACCCACCCTTCTACTTCCTCATCTGGGTCATTTATAAAGATCACAAAGAGGAGCGGTCCCAGTACAGATCCCTGCAGAACAGTCCTTTTGTAATTGGGACGACAAAAGTCTTCCTTTCGTTCCGAGAGTTTGACTGACTTCTTTGCTGTGTCTGTGTCTCTCTGCACTTTCCCAGGCTAGTGGCCCACAGACTATTAGTTTTGGGTGCAGCTGAAACACATTGCCTCTGTGCTGCGGGCTGTATAATGTTGAGATCTGACCAATCTTTTGCCCACCCATGTTCCTCCACAGCCCCAGTGAGACCGCAGGAAACCCCGGACAAGTCTGGAGTGGGGCGGGGGGGGAACTTTGGCGAAGGGGAGAGAAGAATCGACGCCTGGCTTCGTGAAGCGTGCCGCTCTGCAGAGGCCAGCAGACAAAACCAGCAGGGCTGTAACACAGAGTTGGAGGGGAGGGGAAGGGGAGGAGAAGGGGGAACACTGGTAGGTATTACAGGGGAATGCTTGTAATTTCTTTAAGATTAAAGTTCTGTCAAGACAAATAGAATAACTAAATTATTCCTGAACACTCCACAACACCTCTCACCATGTCGATCACAACCTCCCTCCTGATGTCGCTCACCACCACCACCCCCATCTCTGTCACCCTCTCCCTCCATTACACCCCTCCCAATCTCAGTCAACCCCTCCTACCCTGACCTGTCTCCATCACCTCTACCTCCGCTAAACCCCTCGCCGCCTCCATCACCCACTGCCTCCCCTGCACCACTCCCCAACTCCGTCACCCCCGCCTCCCTCCCCTACGGCCCCTCCCTGTCTGCGTCATCCCATACCTCCCCTACACCGCTCCAGGTCTCCGTACCACCCTCCCTCCCCTACACCCCTCCCCGACTCAGTCACACCTTCCCTCCCCTACACCCCTCCCCGTCTCCGTCACCCCCTCCCTCCCCTACACCCCTCCCCGTCTCCGTCACCCCCTCCGTCCCCTACACCCCTCCCCGTCTCAGTCATCCCCTCCCTCCCCTACACCCCTCCCCATCTCTGTCACCCCTTCCCTCCCCTACACCCCTCCACGTCTCCGTCACCCCCTCCCTCCCCTACACCCCTCCCCGTCTCCGTCACCCCCTCCCTCCACTACACCCCTCCCCATCTCCGTCACCACATCCCTCCCCTACACCCCACCCCGTCTCCGTCACCACATCCCTCCCCTACACCCCTCCCCGTCTCCGTCACCCTCTCCCTCCCCTACACCCCTCCCCGTCTCCGTCACCCCCTCTCTCCCCTACACCCCTCCTGTCTCCGTCACCCCCTCCCTCCCCTACACCCCTCCCCGTCTCCGTCACCTCCTCCCTCCCCTACACCCCTCCCCGTCTCCGTCACCCCCTCCCTCCCCTACACCCCTCCCCGTCTCCGTCACCCCCTCCCTCCCCTACACCCCGCCCCGTCGCCCTCACCCCCTCCCTCCCCTACACCCCTCCCCGTCTCCCTCACCACCTCCCTCCCCTACACCCCTCCCCGTCTCCGTCACCCCTACCTCCCCTACACCCCTCCCCATCTCCATCACCCCCTCCCCGTCTCCATCACCCTCTCTCTCCCCCACACCCCTCCCCGTCTCCATCACCCTCTCCCTCCCCTACACCCCTCCTCGTCTCCATCTCCCTCTCCCTCCCCCACACCTCTCCCCGTCTCCGTCACCCCCTCCCTCCCCTACACCCCTCCCCGGCTCCATCACCCCCTCCCTCCCGACACTGCTCCGTCCCCTACACCCCTCCCCGTCTCAGTCATCCCCTCCCTCCCCTACACCCCTCCCCATCTCTGTCACCCCTTCCCTCCCCTACACCCCTCTCCGTCTCCGTCACCCCTTCCCTCCCCTACACCCCTCCCCGGCTCCATCACCCCCTCCCTCCCCTACACCCCTCCCCGTCTCCGTCACCACCTCACTCTCCTATACCCCTCCCCGTCTCCGTCACCCCCTCCGTCCCCTACACCCCTCCCCGTCTCCGTCACCCCCTCCGTCCCCTACACCCCACCCCGTCTCCGTCACCACATCCCTCCCCTACACCCCTCCCCGTCTCCGTCACCCCCTCCGTCCCCTACACCCCTCCCCATCCCCGTCACCACATCCCTCCCCTACACCCCACCCCGTCTCCGTCACCACATCCCTCCCCTACACCCCTCCCCGTCTCCGTCACCCTCTCCCTCCCCTACACCCCTCCCCGTCTCCGTCACCCCCTCCCTCCCCTACACCCCTCCCCGTCTCCGTCACCTCTTCCCTCCCCTGCACCCCTCCCCGTCTCCGTCACCCCCTCCCTCCCCTTCACCCCTCCCCGTCTCCGTCACCCCCTCCCTCCCCTTCACCCCTCCCCGTCTCCGTCACCCCCTCCCTCTCCTACACCCCTCCCCGTCTCCGTCACCCCCTCCCTCCCCTACACCCCTCCCCGTCTCCGTCACCCTCTCCCTCCCCCACACCCCTCCCTGTCTCCGTCACCCCCTCCCTCCTCTACACCCCTCCCCGTCTCAGTCACCCCCTCCCTCCCCTACACCCCTCCCCGTCTCCGTAACACCCTCCCTCCCCTACACCCCTCCCCGTCTCCGTCACCCCCTCCCCCCCTCCCCGTCTCCGTCACCCCCTCCCTCCCCTACACCCCGCCCCGTCGCCCTCACCCCCTCCCTCCCCTACACCCCTCCCCGTCTCCCTCACCACCTCCCTCCCCTACACCCCTCCCCGTCTCCGTCACCCCTACCTCCCCTACACCCCTCCCCATCTCCATCACCCCCTCCCCGTCTCCATCACCCTCTCTCTCCCCCACACCCCTCCCCGTCTCCATCACCCTCTCCCTCCCCTACACCCCTCCTCGTCTCCATCTCCCTCTCCCTCCCCCACACCTCTCCCCGTCTCCGTCACCCCCTCCCTCCCCTACACCCCTCCCCGGCTCCATCACCCCCTCCCTCCCGACACTGCTCCGTCCCCTACACCCCTCCCCGTCTCAGTCATCCCCTCCCTCCCCTACACCCCTCCCCATCTCTGTCACCCCTTCCCTCCCCTACACCCCTCTCCGTCTCCGTCACCCCTTCCCTCCCCTACACCCCTCCCCGGCTCCATCACCCCCTCCCTCCCCTACACCCCTCCCCGTCTCCGTCACCCCCTCCCTCTCCTATACCCCTCCCCGTCTCCGTCACCCCCTCCGTCCCCTACACCCCTCCCCGTCTCCGTCACCCCCTCCGTCCCCTACACCCCACCCCGTCTCCGTCACCACATCCCTCCCCTACACCCCTCCCCGTCTCCGTCACCCCCTCCGTCCCCTACACCCCTCCCCATCCCCGTCACCACATCCCTCCCCTACACCCCACCCCGTCTCCGTCACCACATCCCTCCCCTACACCCCTCCCCGTCTCCGTCACCCTCTCCCTCCCCTACACCCCTCCCCGTCTCCGTCACCCCCTCCCTCCCCTACACCCCTCCCCGTCTCCGTCACCTCTTCCCTCCCCTGCACCCCTCCCCGTCTCCGTCACCCCCTCCCTCCCCTTCACCCCTCCCCGTCTCCGTCACCCCCTCCCTCCCCTTCACCCCTCCCCGTCTCCGTCACCCCCTCCCTCTCCTACACCCCTCCCCGTCTCCGTCACCCCCTCCCTCCCCTACACCCCTCCCCGTCTCCGTCACCCTCTCCCTCCCCCACACCCCTCCCTGTCTCCGTCACCCCCTCCCTCCTCTACACCCCTCCCCGTCTCAGTCACCCCCTCCCTCCCCTACACCCCTCCCCGTCTCCGTAACACCCTCCCTCCCCTACACCCCTCCCCGTCTCCGTCACCCCCTCCCCCCCTCCCCGTCTCCATCACCCCCTCCCTCCCCTACACCCCTCCCCGTCTCCGTCACCCCCTCCCTCACCTACACCCCTCCCCGTCTCCGTCACCCCCTCCCTCCCCTACACCCCTCCCCGTCTCCGTCACCCCCTCCCTCCCCGTCTCCGTCACCCCCTCCCTCCCCTACACCCCTCCCCGTCTCCGTCACCCCTTCCCTCCCCTACACCCCACACGTCTCTGTCACCCCCTCCCTCCCCTACACCCCTCCCCATCTCCGTCACCCCCTCCCTCCCCTACACCCCTGTCCGTCTCCGTCACCCCCTCCCTCCCCTACACCCCTCCCCGTCTCCGTCACCTCCTCCCTCCCCTACACCCCTCCCCGTCTCCGTCACCCCCTCCCTCCCCAACACCCCTCCCCGCCTCCGTCACCCCCTCCCTCCCCAACGCCCCTCCCCGTCTCCGTCACCCCCTCCCTCCCCTACACCCCTCCCTGTCTCCGTCACCCCCTCCCTCCCCTACACCCCTCCCCGTCTCCGTCACCCCCTCCCTCCCCTTCACCCCTCCCCGTCTCCGTCACCCCCTCCCTCCCCTATACCCCTCCCCGTCTCCGTCACCCCTCCCTCCCCTACACCCCTCCCCGTCTCCGTCACCCCCTCCCTCCCCTACACCCCTCCCCGTCTCCGTCACCTCCTCCCTCCCCTACACCCCTCACCATCTCCGTCACCCCTCCCTCCCCTACTCCCCTCCCCGTCTCCGTCACCGCCTCCCTCCCCCACACCCCTCACCGTCTCCATCACCCCCTCCCTCCCCTACACCCCTCCCCGTCTCCGTCACCCCCTCCCTCCCCTTCACCCCTCCCCGTCTCCGTCACCCCCTCCCTCCCCTATACCCCTCCCCGTCTCCGTCACCTCCTCCCTCCCCTACACCCCTCACCATCTCCGTCACCCCTCCCTCCCCTACTCCCCTCCCCGTCTCCGTCACCGCCTCCCTCCCCCACACCCCTCACCGTCTCCATCACCCCCTCCCTCCACGTCTCCGTCACCCCCTCCCTCCCCTACACCCCTCTCCGTCTCCGTCACCCCCTCCCTCCCCTACACCCCTCCCCGTCTCCGTCACACCCTCCCTCCCCTACACCCCTCCCCGTCTCCGTCACCCCCTCCCTCCCCTACACCCCTCCCCATCTCCGTCACCCCCTCCCTCCCCCACACCCCTCCCCGTCTCCGTCACCCCCTCCCTCCCCGTCACCCCCTCCATCCCCTACACCCCTCTCCCCGTCTCCCTCACCCCCTCCCTCTCCGTCTCCGTCACCCCCTCCCTCCCCTACACCCCTCCCCGTCTCCGTCACCCCCTCCCTCCCCTTACACCCCTCCCCGTCTCCGTCACCCCTCCCTCCCCAACACCCCTCCCCGTCTCCGTCACCCCCTCCCTCACCTACACCCCTCCCCGTCTCCGTCACCCCCTCCCTCCCCTTACACCCCTCCCCGTCTCCGTCACCTCCTTCCTCCCCCACACCCCTCCCGGTCTCCGTCACCCCCTCCCTCCCCTACACCCCTCACCGTTTCCATCACCCCCTCCCTCCCCGTCTCCGTCACCCCCTCCTTCCCCTACACCCCTCCCCGTCTCCGTCACCGCCTCCCTCCCCCACACCCCTCACCGTCTCCATCACCCCCTCCCTCCACGTCTCCGTCACCCCCTCCCTCCCCTACACCTCTCTCCGTCTCCGTCACCCCCTCCCTCCCCTACACCCCTCCCCGTCTCCGTCACCCCCTCCCTCCCCTACACCCCTCCCCGTCTCCGTCACCCCCTCCCTCCCCCACACCCCTCCCCGTCTCCGTCACCCCCTCTCTCCCCTACACCTCTCTCCGTCTCCGTCACCCCCTCCCTCCCCTACACACCTCTCCCCGTCTCCCTCACCCCCTCCCTCTCCGTCTCCGTCACCCCCTCCCTCCCCTACACCCCTCCCCGTCTCCGTCACCCCTCCCTCCCCTACACCCCTCCCCGTCTCCATCACCCCCTCCCTCCCCTACACCCCTGTCCGTCTCTGTCACCCCTTCCCTCCCCTACACCCCTGTCCGTCTCTGTCACCCCCTCCCTCCGCTACACCCCTCCCCGTCTCCGTCACCCCCTCCCTCCCCTACACCCCTGTCCGTCTCTGTCACCCCTTCCCTCCCCTACACCCCTCCCCGTCTCCGTCACCCCCTCCCTCCCCGTCTCCGTCACCCCCTCCCTCCCCTACACCCCTCCCCGTCTCCGTCACCCCCTCCCTCCCCTGCACCCCTCCCCGTCTCCGTCACCCCCTCCCTCCCCTACACCCTTCCCCGTCTCCGTCACCCCTCCCTCCCCTACACCCCTCCCCGTCTCCGTCACCCCCTCCCTCCCCTACACCCCTCCCCGTCTCCGTCACCTCCTCCCTCCCCTACACCCCTCACCATCTCCGTCACCCCTCCCTCCCCTACTCCCCTCCCCGTCTCCGTCAACCCCTCCCTCCCCTACACCCCTCCCCGTCTCCGTCACCCCCTCCCTCCCCTACACCCCTCCCCGTCTCCGTCACCGCCTCCCTCCCCCACACCCCTCACCGTCTCCATCACCCCCTCCCTCCACGTCTCCGTCACCCCCTCCCTCCCCTACACCCCTCTCCGTCTCCGTCACCCCCTCCCTCCCCTACACCCCTCCCCGTCTCCGTCACACCCTCCCTCCCCTACACCCCTCCCCGTCTCCGTCACCCCTTCCCTCCCCTACACCCCTCCCCGTCTCCGTCACCCCCTCCCTCCCCCACACCCCTCCCCGTCTCCATCACCCCCTCCCTCCACGTCTCCGTCACCCCTCCCTCCCCAACACCCCTCCCCGTTTGCGTCACCCCCTCCCTCACCTACACCCCTCCCCGTCTCCGTCACCCCCTCCCTCCCCTTACACCCCTCCCCGTCTCCGTCACCTCCTCCCTCCCCCACACCCCTCCCGGTCTCCGTCACCCCCTCCCTCCCCTACACCCCTCACCGTCTCCATCACCCCCTCTCTCCCCGTCTCCGTCACCCCCTCCTTCCCCTACACCCCTCCCCGTCTCCGTCACCGCCTCCCTCCCCCACACCCCTCACCGTCTCCATCACCCCCTCCCTCCACGTCTCCGTCACCCCCTCCCTCCCCTACACCTCTCTCCGTCTCCGTCACCCCCTCCCTCCCCTACACTCCTCCCCGTCTCCGTCACCCCCTCCCTCCCCCACACCTCTCCCCGTCTCCGTCACCCCCTCTCTCCCCGTCTCCGTCACCCCCTCCCTCCCCTACACCCCTCCCCGTCTCCGTCACCCCCTCCCTCCCCTACACACCTCTCCCCGTCTCCCTCAACCCCTCCCTCGCCGTCTCCGTCACCCCCTCCCTCCCCTACACCCCTCCCCATCTCCGTCACCCCCTCCCTCCCCAACACCCCTCCCCGTCTCCGTCACCCCCTCCCTCCCCTACACCCCTCCCCGTCTCCGTCACCCCCTCCCTCCCCTACACCCCTCCCCGTCTCCGTCACCCCCTCCCTCCCCTACACCCCTGTCTGTCTCGGTCACCCCCTCCCTCCCCTACACCCCTCCCCGTCTCCGTCACCCCCTCCCTCCCCTACACCCCTCCCCGTCTCCGTCACCCCCCTCCCTCCCCACACCCCTCCCCGTCTCCGTCACCCCCTCCCTCCCCCACACCCCTCCCCGTCTGCGTCACCGCCTCCCTCCCCTACACCCCTCCCCGTCTCCGTCACCCCCTCCCTCCCCCACACCCCTCCCCGTCTCCATCACCCCCTCCCTCCCCTACACACCTCCCCGTCTCCGTCACCCCCTCCCTCCCCGTCTCCGTCACCCCCTCCCTCCCCCACACCCCTCCCCGTCTCCGTCACCCCCTCCCTCCCCTACACCGCTCCCCGTCTCCCTCACACCTCCCCTCCCCTACACCCCTCCCCGTCTCCCTCACCCTCTCCCTCCCCTACACCCCTCCCCGTCTCCGTCACCCCCTTGCTCCCCTACACCCCTCCCCGTCTCCGTTACCCCCTCCCTCCCCTACACCCCTCCCCGTCTCCCTCACCCCGTCCCTCCCCGTCTCCGTCACCCCTTCCCTCCCCGTCTCCCTCACCTCCCTCCCTCCCCTACTCCCCTCCCCGTCTCCGTCACCCCCTCCCTCCCCTACACCCCTCCCCGTCTCCGTCACCCCCTCCCTCCCCTACACCCCTCCCCGTCTCCGTCACCCCCCTCCCTCCCCGTCTCCGTCACCTCCCTCCCCTACACCCCTCCCCGTCTCCGTCACCCCTTCCCTCCCCGTCTCCCTCACCCCCTCCCTCCCCACACCCCTCCCCGTCTCCGTCACCCCCTCCCTCCCCGTCTCCGTCACCTCCCTCCCCTACACCCCTCCCCGTCTCCGTCACCCCTTCCCTCCCCGTCTCCCTCACCTCCCTCCCTCCCCTACACCCCTCCCCGTCTCCGTCACCACCTCCCTCCCCAACACCCCTCCCCGTCTCCGTCACCCCCTCCCTCCCCTTCACCCCTCCCCGTCTCCGTCACCCCCTCCCTCCCCGTCTCCGTCACCTCCCTCCCCTACACCCCTCCCCGTCTCCGTCACCCCTTCCCTCCCCGTCTCCCTCACCCCCTCCCTCCCCACACCCCTCCCCGTCTCCGTCACCCCCTCCCTCCCCGTCTCCGTCACCTCCCTCCCCTACACCCCTCCCCGTCTCCGTCACCCCTTCCCTCCCCGTCTCCCTCACCTCCCTCCCTCCCCTACACCCCTCCCCGTCTCAGTCACCCCCTCCCTCCCCCACACCCCTCCCCGTCTCCGTCACCACCTCCCTCCCCTACACCCCTCCCCGTCTCCGTCACCACCTCCCTCCCCTACACCCCTCCCCGTCTCCGTCACCACCTCCCTCCCCAACACCCCTCCCCGTCTCCGTCACCCCCTCCCTCCCCTACACCCCTCCCCGTCTCCGTCACCCCCTCCCTCCCCTACACCCCTCCCCGTCTCCGTCACCCCCTCCCTCCCCTACACCCCTCCCCGTCTCCGTCACCCCCTCCCTCCCCGTCTCTGTCACCCCCTCCCTCCCCTACACCCCCTCCCCGTCTCCGTCACCCCCTCCCTCCCCTACACCCCTCCCCTACACCCCTCCCCGTCTCCGTCACCCCCTCCCTCCCCTACACCCCTCCCCTACACCCCTCCCCGTCTCCGTCACCCCCTCCCTCCCCGTCTCTGTCACCCCCTCCCTCCCCATCTCCGTCACCCCCTTCCTCCCCTACACCCCTCCCCGTCTCCGTCACCCCCTCCCTCCCCGTCTCCGTCACCCCTCCCTCCCCATCTCCGTCACCCCCTCCCTCCTCTACACCCCTCCCCATCTCCGTCACCCCCTCCCTCCCCTACACCCCTCCCCGTCTCCGTCACCGCCTCCCTCCCCTACACCCCTCCACGTCTCCGTCACCCCCTCCCTCCCCTACACCCCTCCCCGTCTCCGTCACCCCCTCCCTCCCCTACACCCCTCCCCGTCTCCGTCACCCCCTCCCTCCCCTACACCCCTCCCCGTCTCCGTCACCCCCTCCCTCCCCGTCTCTGTCACCCCCTCCCTCCCCATCTCCGTCACCCCCTCCCTCCCCTACACCCCTCCCCGTCTCCGTCACCCCCTCCCTCCCCGTCTCCGTCACCCCTCCCTCCCCATCTCCGTCACCCCCTCCCTCCCCTACACCCCTCCACGTCTCCGTCACCCCCTCCCTCCCCTACACCCCTCCCCGTCTCTGTCACCCCCTCCCTCCCCTACACCCCTCCCCGTCTCCGTCACCCCCCTCCCTCCCCTACACGCCTCCCCGTCTCCGTCACCCCCTCCCTCCCCTACACCCCTCCCCGTCGCTGTCTCCCCCTCCCTCCCCGTCTCCGTCACCCCTCCCTCCCCGTCTCCGTCACCCCCTCCCTCCCCTACACCCCTCCCCGTCGCTGTCTCCCCCTCCCTCCCCGTCTCCGTCACCCCTCCCTCCCCGTCTCCGTCACCCCCTCCCTCCCCTACACCCCTCCCCGTCTCCATCACCCCCTCCCTCCCCTACACCCCTCCCCGTCTCTGTCACCCCCCTCCGTCCCCTACACCCCTCCCCGTCTCTGTCACCCCTCCCTCCCCCCACACCCCTCCCCGTCTCCATCACCCCCTCCCTCCCCTACACCCCTCCCCGTCTCCGTCACCCCCTCCCTCCCCTACACGCCTCCCCGTCTCCGTCACCCCCTCCCTCCCCTACACCCCTCCCCGTCTCCGTCACCCACTTCCTCCCCTACACCCCTCCCCGTCTCTGTCACCCCCTCCGTCCCCTACACCCCTCCCCGTCTCTGTCACCCCTTCCCTCCCCTACACCCCTCCCCGTCTCTGTCACCCCTCCCTCCCCTACACCCCTCCCCGTCTCCGTCACCCCCTCACTCCCCGACACCCCTCCCCGTCTCCGTCACCCCCTCCCTCCCCTACACCCATCCCCGTCTCCGTCACCCCTTCCCTCCCCGTCTCCGTCACCCCCTCCCTCCCCCTACTCCCCTCCCCGTCTCCGTCACCCCCTCCCTCCCCTACACCCCTCCCCGTCTCCGTCACCCCCTCCCTCCCCTACACCCCTCCCCGTCTCCCTCACCCCCCTCCCTCCCCACACCCCTCCCCGTCTCCGTCACCCCCTCCCTCCCCGTCTCCGTCACCTCCCTCCCCTACACCCCTCCCCGTCTCCGTCACCCCTTCCCTCCCCGTCTCCCTCACCCCCTCCCTCCCCACACCCCTCCCCGTCTCCGTCACCCCCCTCCCTCCCCGTCTCCGTCACCTCCCTCCCCTACACCCCTCCCCGTCTCCGTCACCCCTTCCCTCCCCGTCTCCCTCACCTCCCTCCCTCCCCTACACCCCTCCCCGTCTCCGTCACCACCTCCCTCCCCAACACCCCTCCCCGTCTCCGTCACCCCCTCCCTCCCCTTCACCCCTCCCCGTCTCCGTCACCCCCTCCCTCCCCGTCTCCGTCACCTCCCTCCCCTACACCCCTCCCCGTCTCCGTCACCCCTTCCCTCCCCGTCTCCCTCACCCCCTCCCTCCCCACACCCCTCCCCGTCTCCGTCACCCCCTCCCTCCCCGTCTCCGTCACCTCCCTCCCCTACACCCCTCCCCGTCTCCGTCACCCCTTCCCTCCCCGTCTCCCTCACCTCCCTCCCTCCCCTACACCCCTCCCCGTCTCAGTCACCCCCTCCTCCCCCACACCCCTCCCCGTCTCCGTCACCACCTCCCTCCCCTACACCCCTCCCCGTCTCCGTCACCACCTCCCTCCCCTACACCCCTCCCCGTCTCCGTCACCACCTCCCTCCCCAACACCCCTCCCCGTCTCCGTCACCCCCTCCCTCCCCTACACCCCTCCCCGTCTCCGTCACCCCCTCCCTCCCCTACACCCCTCCCCGTCTCCGTCACCCCCTCCCTCCCCTACACCCCTCCCCGTCTCCGTCACCCCCTCCCTCCCCGTCTCTGTCACCCCCTCCCTCCCCTACACCCCTCCCCGTCTCCGTCACCCCCTCCCTCCCCTACACCCCTCCCCTACACCCCTCCCCGTCTCCGTCACCCCCTCCCTCCCCTACACCCTCCCCGTCTCCGTCACCCCCTCCCTCCCCGTCTCTGTCACCCCCTCCCTCCCCATCTCCGTCACCCCCTCCCTCCCCTACACCCCTCCCCGTCTCCGTCACCCCCTCCCTCCCCGTCTCCGTCACCCCTCCCTCCCCATCTCCGTCACCCCCTCCCTCCTCTACACCCCTCCCCATCTCCGTCACCCCCTCCCTCCCCTACACCCCTCCCCGTCTCCGTCACCGCCTCCCTCCCCTACACCCCTCCACGTCTCCGTCACCCCCTCCCTCCCCTACACCCCTCCCCGTCTCCGTCACCCCCTCCCTCCCCTACACCCCTCCCCGTCTCCGTCACCCCTCCCTCCCCTACACCCCTCCCCGTCTCCGTCACCCCCTCCCTCCCCTACACCGCTCCCCGTCTCCCTCACACCTCCCCTCCCCTACACCCCTCCCCGTCTCCCTCACCCTCTCCCTCCCCTACACCCCTCCCCGTCTCCGTCACCCCCTTGCTCCCCTACACCCCTCCCCGTCTCCGTTACCCCCTCCCTCCCCTACACCCCTCCCCGTCTCCCTCACCCCGTCCCTCCCCGTCTCCGTCACCCCTTCCCTCCCCGTCTCCCTCACCTCCCTCCCTCCCCTACTCCCCTCCCCGTCTCCGTCACCCCCCTCCCTCCCCTACACCCCTCCCCGTCTCCGTCACCCCCTCCCTCCCCTACACCCCTCCCCGTCTCCGTCACCCCCTCCCTCCCCGTCTCCGTCACCTCCCTCCCCTACACCCCTCCCCGTCTCCGTCACCCCTTCCCTCCCCGTCTCCCTCACCCCCTCCCTCCCCACACCCCTCCCCGTCTCCGTCACCCCCTCCCTCCCCGTCTCCGTCACCTCCCTCCCCTACACCCCTCCCCGTCTCCGTCACCCCTTCCCTCCCCGTCTCCCTCACCTCCCTCCCTCCCCTACACCCCTCCCCGTCTCCGTCACCACCTCCCTCCCCAACACCCCTCCCCGTCTCCGTCACCCCCTCCCTCCCCTTCACCCCTCCCCGTCTCCGTCACCCCCTCCCTCCCGTCTCCGTCACCTCCCTCCCCTACACCCCTCCCCGTCTCCGTCACCCCTTCCTCCCCGTCTCCCTCACCCCCTCCCTCCCCACACCCCTCCCCGTCTCCGTCACCCCCTCCCTCCCCGTCTCCGTCACCTCCCTCCCCTACACCCCTCCCCGTCTCCGTCACCCCTTCCCTCCCCGTCTCCCTCACCTCCCTCCCTCCCCTACACCCCTCCCCGTCTCAGTCACCCCCTCCCTCCCCCACACCCCTCCCCGTCTCCGTCACCACCTCCCTCCCCTACACCCCTCCCCGTCTCCGTCACCACCTCCCTCCCCTACACCCCTCCCCGTCTCCGTCACCACCTCCCCTCCCCAACACCCCTCCCCGTCTCCGTCACCCCCTCCCTCCCCTACACCCCTCCCCGTCTCCGTCACCCCCCTCCCTCCCCTACACCCCTCCCCGTCTCCGTCACCCCCTCCCTCCCCTACACCCCTCCCCGTCTCCGTCACCCCCTCCCTCCCCGTCTCTGTCACCCCCTCCCTCCCCTACACCCCTCCCCGTCTCCGTCACCCCCTCCCTCCCCTACACCCCTCCCCTACACCCCTCCCCGTCTCCGTCACCCCCTCCCTCCCCTACACCCCTCCCCTACACCCCTCCCCGTCTCCGTCACCCCCTCCCTCCCCGTCTCTGTCACCCCCTCCCTCCCCATCTCCGTCACCCCCTTCCTCCCCTACACCCCTCCCCGTCTCCGTCACCCCCTCCCTCCCCGTCTCCGTCACCCCTCCCTCCCCATCTCCGTCACCCCCTCCCTCCTCTACACCCCTCCCCATCTCCGTCACCCCCTCCCTCCCCTACACCCCTCCCCGTCTCCGTCACCGCCTCCCTCCCCTACACCCCTCCACGTCTCCGTCACCCCCTCCCTCCCCTACACCCCTCCCCGTCTCCGTCACCCCCTCCCTCCCCTACACCCCTCCCCGTCTCCGTCACCCCCTCCCTCCCCTACACCCCTCCCCGTCTCCGTCACCCCCTCCCTCCCCGTCTCTGTCACCCCCTCCCTCCCCATCTCCGTCACCCCCTCCCTCCCCTACACCCCTCCCCGTCTCCGTCACCCCCTCCCTCCCCGTCTCCGTCACCCCTCCCTCCCCATCTCCGTCACCCCCTCCCTCCCCTACACCCCTCCACGTCTCCGTCACCCCCTCCCTCCCCTACACCCCTCCCCGTCTCTGTCACCCCCTCCCTCCCCTACACCCCTCCCCGTCTCCGTCACCCCCTCCCTCCCCTACACGCCTCCCCGTCTCCGTCACCCCCTCCCTCCCCTACACCCCTCCCCGTCGCTGTCTCCCCCTCCCTCCCCGTCTCCGTCACCCCTCCCTCCCCGTCTCCGTCACCCCCTCCCTCCCCTACACCCCTCCCCGTCGCTGTCTCCCCCTCCCTCCCCGTCTCCGTCACCCCTCCCTCCCCGTCTCCGTCACCCCCTCCCTCCCCTACACCCCTCCCCGTCTCCATCACCCCCTCCCTCCCCTACACCCCTCCCCGTCTCTGTCACCCCCTCCGTCCCCTACACCCCTCCCCGTCTCTGTCAAACCCCCTGCCCCTCCCTCCCCCACACCCCTCCCCGTCTCCATCACCCCCTCCCTCCCCTACACCCCTCCCCGTCTCCGTCACCCCCTCCCTCCCCTACACGCCTCCCCGTCTCCGTCACCCCCTCCCTCCCCTACACCCCTCCCCGTCTCCGTCACCCACTTCCTCCCCTACACCCCTCCCCGTCTCTGTCACCCCCCTCCGTCCCCTACACCCCTCCCCGTCTCTGTCACCCCTTCCCTCCCCTACACCCCTCCCCCGTCTCTGTCACCCCTCCCTCCCCTACACCCCTCCCCGTCTCCGTCACCCCCTCACTCCCCGACACCCCTCCCCGTCTCCGTCACCCCCTCCCTCCCCTACACCCATCCCCGTCTCCGTCACCCCTTCCCTCCCCGTCTCCGTCACCCCCTCCCTCCCCTACTCCCCTCCCCGTCTCCGTCACCCCCTCCCTCCCCTACACCCCTCCCCGTCTCCGTCACCCCCTCCCTCCCCTACACCCCTCCCCGTCTCCCTCACCCCCTCCCTCCCCACACCCCTCCCCGTCTCCGTCACCCCCTCCCTCCCCGTCTCCGTCACCTCCCTCCCCTACAACCCCTCCCCGTCTCCGTCACCCCTTCCCTCCCCGTCTCCCTCACCCCCTCCCTCCCCACACCCCTCCCCGTCTCCGTCACCCCCTCCCTCCCCGTCTCCGTCACCTCCCTCCCCTACACCCCTCCCCGTCTCCGTCACCCCTTCCCTCCCCGTCTCCCTCACCTCCCTCCCTCCCCTACACCCCTCCCCGTCTCCGTCACCACCTCCCTCCCCAACACCCCTCCCCGTCTCCGTCACCCCCTCCCTCCCCTTCACCCCTCCCCGTCTCCGTCACCCCCTCCCTCCCCGTCTCCGTCACCTCCCTCCCCTACACCCCTCCCCGTCTCCGTCACCCCTTCCCTCCCCGTCTCCCTCACCCCCTCCCTCCCCACACCCCTCCCCGTCTCCGTCACCCCCTCCCTCCCCGTCTCCGTCACCTCCCTCCCCTACACCCCTCCCCGTCTCCGTCACCCCCTTCCCTCCCCGTCTCCCTCACCTCCCTCCCTCCCCTACACCCCTCCCCGTCTCAGTCACCCCCCTCCTCCCCCACACCCCTCCCCGTCTCCGTCACCACCTCCCTCCCCTACACCCCTCCCCGTCTCCGTCACCACCTCCCTCCCCTACACCCCTCCCCGTCTCCGTCACCACCTCCCTCCCCAACACCCCTCCCCGTCTCCGTCACCCCCTCCCTCCCCTACACCCCTCCCCGTCTCCGTCACCCCCCTCCCTCCCCTACACCCCTCCCCGTCTCCGTCACCCCCTCCCTCCCCTACACCCCTCCCCGTCTCCGTCACCCCCTCCCTCCCCGTCTCTGTCACCCCCTCCCTCCCCTACACCCCTCCCCGTCTCCGTCACCCCCTCCCTCCCCTACACCCCTCCCCTACACCCCTCCCCGTCTCCGTCACCCCCTCCCTCCCCTACACCCCTCCCCGTCTCCGTCACCCCCTCCCTCCCCGTCTCTGTCACCCCCTCCCTCCCCATCTCCGTCACCCCCTCCCTCCCCTACACCCCTCCCCGTCTCCGTCACCCCCTCCCTCCCCGTCTCCGTCACCCCTCCCTCCCCATCTCCGTCACCCCCTCCCTCCTCTACACCCCTCCCCATCTCCGTCACCCCCTCCCTCCCCTACACCCCTCCACGTCTCCGTCACCCCCTCCCTCCCCTACACCCCTCCCCGTCTCCGTCACCCCCTCCCTCCCCTACACCCCTCCCCGTCTCCGTCACCCCCTCCCTCCCCTACACCCCTCCCCGTCTCCGTCCACCCCCTCCCTCCCTGTCTCTGTCACCCCCCTCCCTCCCCATCTCCGTCACCCCCTCCCTCCCCTACACCCCTCCCCGTCTCCGTCACCCCCTCCCTCCCCGTCTCCGTCACCCCTCCCTCCCCATCTCCGTCACCCCCTCCCTCCCCTACACCCCTCCACGTCTCCGTCACCCCCTCCCTCCCGTACACCCCTCCCCGTCTCTGTCACCCCCTCCCTCCCCTACACCCCTCCCCGTCTCCGTCACCCCCTCCCTCCCCTACACGCCTCCCCGTCTCCGTCACCCCCTCCCTCCCCTACACCCCTCCCCGTCGCTGTCTCCCCCTCCCTCCCCGTCTCCGTCACCCCTCCCTCCCCGTCTCCGTCACCCCCTCCCTCCCCTACACCCCTCCCCGTCGCTGTCTCCCCCTCCCTCCCCGTCTCCGTCACCCCTCCCTCCCCGTCTCCGTCACCCCCTCCCTCCCCTACACCCCTCCCCGTCTCCATCACCCCCTCCCTCCCCTACACCCCTCCCCGTCTCTGTCACCCCCTCCGTCCCCTACACCCCTCCCCGTCTCTGTCACCCCTCCCTCCCCCCACACCCCTCCCCGTCTCCATCACCCCCTCCCTCCCCTACACCCCTCCCCGTCTCCGTCACCCCCTCCCTCCCCTACACGCCTCCCCGTCTCCGTCACCCCCTCCCCTCCCCTACACCCCTCCCCGTCTCCGTCACCCACTTCCTCCCCTACACCCCTCCCCGTCTCTGTCACCCCCCTCCGTCCCCTACACCCCTCCCCGTCTCTGTCACCCCTTCCCTCCCCTACACCCCTCCCCGTCTCCGTCACCCCCTCCGTCCCCTACACCCCTCCCCGTCTCTGTCACCCCTCCCTCCCCCCCACACCCCTCCCCGTCTCCATCACCCCCTCCCTCCCCTACACCCCTCCCCGTCTCCGTCACCCCCCTCCCTCCCCTACACGCCTCCCCGTCTCCGTCACCCCCTCCCTCCCCTACACCCCTCCCCGTCTCCGTCACCCACTTCCTCCCCTACACCCCTCCCCGTCTCTGTCACCCCCTCCGTCCCCTACACCCCTCCCCGTCTCTGTCACCCCTTCCCTCCCCTACACCCCTCCCCGTCTCTGTCACCCCTCCCTCCCCTACACACCTCCCTATCCCCGTCACCCCCTCCCTCCCCGTCTCCGTCACCCCTTCCCTCCCCGTCTCCGTCACCCCTTCCCTCCCCGTCTCCGTCACCCTCTCCCTCCCCGTCTCCGTCACCCCTCCCCGTCTCCGTCACCCCTCCCCGTCTCCGTCACCCTCTCCCTCCCCGTCTCCGTCACCCCTTCCCTCCCCGTCTCCGTCACCCCTTCCCTCCCCGTCTCCGTCACCCTCTCCCTCCCCTACTTCCCTCCCCAGTCTCCGTCACCCCCTCCCTCCCCTACTTCCCTGCCCGTCTCCGTCACCCCCTCCCCGTCTCCGTCACCCTCTCCCTCCCCGTCGCTGTCTCCCCCTCCCTCCCCGTCTCCGTCACCCCTCCCTCCCCCGTCTCCGTCACCCCCTCCCTCCCCTACACCCCTCCCCGTCTCCGTCACCCCCTCCCTCCCCTACACCCCTCCCCGTCTCCGTCACCCCCTCCCTCCCCGTCTCCGTCACCCTCTCCCTCCCCTACACCCCTCCCCGTCTCCGACACCCCTCCCTCCCCTACTTCCCTGCCCGTCTCCGTCACCCCTCCCCGTCTCCGTCACCCTCTCCCTCCCCGTCGCTGTCTCCCCCTCCCTCCCCGTCTCCGTCACCCCTCCCTCCCCGTCTCCGTCACCCCCTCCCCTCCCCTACACCCCTCCCCGTCTCCGTCACCCCCTCCCTCCCCTACACCCCTCCCCGTCTCCGTCACCCTCTCCCTCCCCTACACCCCTCCCCGTCTCCGTCACCCCCTCCCTCCCCTACACCCCTCCCCGTCTCCGTCACCCCCTCCCTCCCCTACACCCCTCCCCGTCTCCGTCACCCACTTCCTCCCCTACACCCCTCCCCGTCTCTGTCACCCCCTCCCTCCCCTACACCCCTCCCCGTCTCCGTCATCCCCTCCCTCCCCTACACCCCTCCCCGTCTCCGTCACCCTCTCCCTCCCCTACACCCCTCCCCGTCTCCGTCACCCCCTCCCTCCCCTACACCCCTCCCCGTCTCCGTCACCCCCCTCCCTCCCCTACACCCCTCCCCGTCTCCGTCACCCACTTCCTCCCCTACACCCCTCCCCGTCTCTGTCACCCCCTCCGTCCCCTACACCCCTCCCCGTCTCTGTCACCCCTTCCCTCCCCTACACCCCTCCCCGTCTCTGTCACCCCTCCGTCCCCTACACACCTCCCTATCCCCGTCACCCCCCTCCCTCCCCGTCTCCGTCACCCCTTCCCTCCCCGTCTCCGTCACCCCTCCCCGTCTCCGTCACCCTCTCCCTCCCCGTCTCCGTCACCCCTACCCTCCCCGTCTCCGTCACCCTCTCCCTCCCCGTCTCCGTCACCCCTTCCCTCCCCGTCTCCGTCACCCCTTCCCTCCCCGTCTCCGTCACCCTCTCCCTCCCCGTCTCCGTCACCCCTTCCCTCCCCGTCTCCGTCACCCTCTCCCTCCCCGTCTCCGTCACCCCTTCCCTCCCGTCTCCGTCACCCCTTCCCTCCCCGTCTCCGTCACCCTCTCCCTCCCCTACACCCCTCCCCCGTCGCTGTCTCCCCCTCCCTCCCCGTCTCCGTCACCCCCTCCCTCCCCTACACCCCTCCCCGTCGCTGTCTCCCCCTCCCTCCCCGTCTCCGTCACCCTCTCCCTCCCCTACACCCCTCCCTGTCTCCCTCACCCTCTCCTCCCCTGCACCCCTCCCCGTCTCCGTCACCCCCTCCCTCCCCTACACCCCTCCCCGTCTCCGTCACCCCCTCCCTCCCCTACACCCCTCCCCGTCTCCGTCACCCCCTCCCTCCCCTACACCCCTCCCCGTCTCCGTCACCCCCCTCCCTCCCCTACACCCCTCCCCATCTCCGTCACCCCTCCCCTAGACCCCTCCCCGTCTCCGTCACCCCTTCCCTCCCCTACACCCCTCCCCGTCTCCGTCACCCCCTCCCTCCCCTACACCCCTCCCCGTCTCCGTCACCCCCACCCTCCCCTACACCCCTCCCCGTCTCCGTCACCCCCTCCCTCCCCTACACCCCTCCCCGTCTCCGTCACCCCCTCCCTCCCCTACACCCCTCCCCGTCTCCGTCACCCCCTCCCTCCCCTACACCCCTCCCCGTCTCCGTCACCCCCTCCCTCCCCTACACCCCTCCCCGTCTCCGTCACCCCCCTCCCTCCCCTACACCCCTCCCCGTCTCCGTCACCCCCTCCCTCCCCTACACCCCTCCCCGTCTCCGTCACCCCCTCCCTCCCCTTCACCCCTCCCTGTCTCTGTCACCCCCTCCCACCCCTACACCCCACCCCGTCTCCGTCACCCCCTCCCTCCCCTACACCCCTCCCCGTCTCCGTCACCCCCTCCCTCCCCTACACCCCTCCCCGTCTCCGTCACCCCCTCCCTCCCCTACACCCCTCCCCGTCTCCGTCACCCCCTCCCTCCCCTACACCCCTCCCCGTCTCCGTCACCCCCTCCCTCCCCTACACCCCTCCCCATCTCCGTCACCCCTCCCCTAGACCCCTCCCCGTCTCCGTCACCCCTTCCCTCCCCTACACCCCTCCCCGTCTCCGTCACCCCCTCCCTCCCCTACACCCCTCCCCGTCTCCGTCACCCCCACCCTCCCCTACACCCCTCCCCGTCTCCGTCACCCCCTCCCTCCCCTACACCCCTCCCCGTCTCCGTCACCCCCTCCCTCCCCTACACCCCCTCCCCGTCTCCGTCACCCCCTCCCTCCCCTACACCCCTCCCCGTCTCCGTCACCCCCTCCCTCCCCTACACCCCTCCCCGTCTCCGTCACCCCCTCCCTCCCCTACACCCCTCCCCGTCTCCGTCACCCCCTCCCTCCCCTACACCCCTCCCCGTCTCCGTCACCCCCTCCCTCCCCTTCACCCCTCCCCGTCTCTGTCACCCCCTCCCACCGCTACACCCCACCCCGTCTCCGTCACCCCCTCCCTCCCCTACACCCCTCCCCGTCTCCGTCACCCCCTCCCTCCCTTCACCCCTCCCCGTCTCTGTCACCCCCTCCCACCCCTACACCCCACCCCGTCTCCGTCACCCCCTCCCTCCCCTACACCCCTCCCCGTCTCCGTCACCCCTTCCCTCCCCTTCACCCCCTCCCCGTCTCCGTCACCCCCTCCCTCCCCTACACCCCTCCCCGTCTCCGTCACCCCCTCCCTCCCCTACACCCCTCCCCGTCTCCGTAACACCCTCCCTCCCCTACACCCCTCCCCGTCTCCGTCACCCCCTCCCTCCCCTACACCCCTCCCCGTCTCCGTCACCCCCTCCCTCCCCTACACCCCTCCCCGTCTCCGTCACCCCCTCCCTCCCCTACACCCCTCCCCGTCTCCGTCACCCCCTCCCTCCCCTACACCCCTCCCCGTCTCCGTCACCCCCTCCCTCCCCTACACCCCTCCCCGTCTCCGTCACCCCCTCCCTCCCCTACACCCCTCCCCGTCTCCGTCACCCCCCTCCCTCCCCTACACCCCTCCCCGTCTCCGTCACCCCCTCCCTCCCCTACACCCCTTCCCATCTCCGTCACCCCCTCCTTCCCCTACACCCCTCCCCGTCTCCGTCACCCCCTCCCTCCCCTTCACCCCTCCCCGTCTCTGTCACCCCCTCCCACCCCTACACCCCACCCCGTCTCCGTCACCCCCTCCCTCCCCTACACCCCTCCCCGTCTCCGTCACCCCTTCCCTCCCCTTCACCCCTCCCCGTCTCCGTCACCCCCTCCCTCCCCTACACCCCTCCCCGTCTCCGTCACCCCCTCCCTCCCCTACACCCCTCCCCGTCTCCGTAACACCCTCCCTCCCCTACACCCCTCCCCGTCTCCGTCACCCCCTCCCTCCCCTACACCCCTCCCCGTCTCCGTCACCCCCTCCCTCCCCTACACCCCTCCCCGTCTCCGTCACCCCCTCCCTCCCCTACACCCCTCCCCATCTCCGTCACCCCCTCCCTCCCCTACGCCCCTCCCCGTCTCCGTCACTCCTCCCTCCCCTACACCCCTTCCCCGTCTCCGTCACCCCCTCCCTCCCCTACACCCCTCCCCGTCTCCGTCACCCCCTCCCTCCCCTACACCCCTCCCCGTCTCCGTAACACCCTCCCTCCCCTACACCCCTCCCCCGTCTCCGTCACCCCCTCCCTCCCTACACCCCTCCCCGTCTCCGTCACCCCCTCCCTCCCCTACACCCCTCCCCGTCTCCGTCACCCCCTCCCTCCCCTACACCCCTCCCCATCTCCGTCACCCCTTCCCTCCCCTTCACCCCTCCCCGTCTCCGTCACCCCCACCCTCCCCTACACCCCTCCCCGTCTCCGTCACCCCCTCCCTCCCCTACACCCCTCCCCGTCTCCCTCACCCCTCCCCCCACACCCCTCCCCGTCTCCGTCACCCCCTCCGTCCCCGTCTCCGGGATCTTGCTGTGCACGGGTGACGCTGGCGAGCTGCCGATCCCGGAAGCAGCGATGCTGGAAGTTTGTTTCTCCTGAAGCGGACGGCTGAACGTCATCGCGCAGGCGCGTGCCCCGCCCCTCCTCCCCCTCCGTGACGTCACTGGAGCGGTTGAGATGGCGGGGCGCGCGCGGGGAGTTCAAATCAGAGGCGGAGGGTGAGGGAGGGAGAGGGGAGTGTGAGGAGGGGATGGAGGGTGAGGGAGGGAGAGGGGAGTGTGAGGAGGGGATGGAGGGTGAGGGAGGGAGAGGGGAGTGTGAGGAGGGTGAGGGAGGGAGAGGGGAGTGTGAGGAGGGGATGGAGGGTGAGGGAGGGAGAGGGGAGTGTGAGGAGGGGATGGAGGGTGAGGGAGGGAGAGGGGAGTGTGAGGAGGGAGAGGGGAGTGTGAGGAGGGTGAGGGAGGGAGAGGGGAGTGTGAGGAGGGGATGGAGGGTGAGGGAGGGAGAGGGGAGTGTGAGGAGGGGATGGAGGGTGAGGGAGGGAGAGGGGAGAGTGAGGAGGGTGAGGGAGGGAGAGGGGAGTGTGAGGGGGGGATGGAGGGTGAGGGAGGGAGAGGGGAGAGTGAGGAGGGTGAGGGAGGGAGAGGGGAGTGTGAGGGGGGGATGGAGGGTGAGGGAGGGAGAGGGGAGTGTGAGGAGGGGATGGAGGGTGAGGGAGGGAGAGGGGAGTGTGAGGGGGGGATGGAGGGTGAGGGAGGGAGAGGGGAGTGTGAGGAGGGGATGGAGGGTGATGGAGGGAGAGGGTGTGTGAGGAGGGGATGGAGGGTGAGGGAGGGAGAGGGGAGTGTGAGGGGGGGATGGAGGGTGAGGGAGGGAGAGGGGAGTGTGAGGAGGGGATGGAGGGTGAGGGAGGGAGAGGGGAGTGTGAGGAGGGAGAGGGGAGTGTGAGGAGGGGGTGGAGGGAGAGGGGAGTGTGAGGAGGGGATGGAGGGTGATGGAGGGAGAGGGTGTGTGAGGAGGGGATGGAGGGTGAGGGAGGGAGAGGGGAGAGTGAGGAGGGTGAGGGAGGGAGAGGGGAGTGTGAGGGGGGGATGGAGGGTGAGGGAGGGAGAGGGGAGAGTGAGGAGGGTGAGGGAGGGAGAGGGGAGTGTGAGGAGGGGATGGAGGGTGATGGAGGGAGAGGGTGTGTGAGGAGGGGATGGAGGGAGAGGGCGGGAGAGGGGAGTGTGTGGAGGGGATGGAGGGTGAGGGAGGGAGAGGGGAGTGTGAGGGGGGGATGGAGGGTGAGGGAGGGAGAGGGGAGTGTGAGGGGGGATGGAGGGTGAGGGAGGGAGAGGGGAGTGTGAGGAGGGGATGGAGGGTGAGGGAGGGAGAGGGGAGTGTGAGGAGGGGATGGAGGGTGAGGGAGGGAGAGGGGAGTG
>NW_027278384.1:96058-224631 GCF_030028105.1 Mobula birostris | reverse complement strand
CCATTGACCTGAACAACCACACTGTCCCATCACCATGAAGAATCACACTGGCCCATCGACCAGAACAATCACACTATCCGATCGCACTGCTCAAGCAAACTGTCCCATCGCACTGAATAATCACACTGTCCAATCGCACTGAACAATCACGCTGTCACATCGCAGTAAACAATCACCTTGTCCCATCCCACTGAACAATCACACTGTCTGATCGCACTGCTCAATCACACTGTCCCATCTCACAGAACAATCACTCTATCCCATAGCACTGAACAATCACACTGTCCGATCGGACTGACCAATCACACTGTCCCATCCCACTGAACAATCACACTGTCCCATCCCACTGAACAATCACACTGTCCGATCGCACTGAACAATCACACTGTCCCATCGCACGGAACAATCATACTATCCCATCTCACTGAACAATCACACTGTCCCATCGCACTGAACTATCACACTGTCCGATCGCACTGAACTATCACACTGTCCCATTCCACTGAACAATCACACTGCCCCATCGCACTGAACAATCACACTGTCCCATCGCACTGAACTATCACACTGTCCCATCTCACTGAACAATCACACTGTCCCATCGCACTGAACAATCACACTGAACAATCAGATAGTCCCATTGACCTGAACAACCACACTGTCCCATCATTGGTCCATCGACCAGAACAATCACACTGTCCGATCGCACTGAAAAATCACCCTGTGCCATCCCACTGAACAATCACACTGTCCCATCCCACTGAACTATCGCACTGTCCCATCGCACTGCTCAATCACACTGTCCCATCGCACTGAACAATCACACTGTCCGATCGCACTGCTCAATCACACTGTCCCATCTCACAGAACAATCACACTATCCCATAGCACTGAACAATCACACTGTCCGATCGGACTGACCAATCACACTGTCCGATCGCACTGAACAATCACGCTGTCACATCGCAGTAAACAATCACCTTGTCCCATCCCACTGAACAATCACACTGTCTGATCGCACTGCTCAATCACACTGTCCCATCTCACAGAACAATCACACTATCCCATAGCACTGAACAATCACACTGTCCCATCACACTGAACTATCACACTGTCCCATCCCACTGAACAATCACACTGTCCCATCCCACTGAACAATCACACTGTCCGATCGCACTGAACAATCACACTGTCCCATCGCACGGAACAATCATACTATCCCATCGCACTGAACAATCACTGTCACATCGCAGTAAACAATCACCCTGTCCCATCCCACTGCACTATCACACTGTCCGATTGCACTGCTGAATCACACTGTCCCATCCCACTGAACAATCACACTGTCCGATCGCACTGAACAATCACACTGTCCGATCCCACTGACCAATCACACTGTGCCATCGCACAGAACAATCACACTATCCCATAGCACTGAACAATCACACTGTCCCAACCCACTGAACTATCACACTTTCCCATCCCACTGAACAATCACACTGTCCCATCCCACTGAACAATCACACTGTCTGATCGCACTGACCAATCACACTGTCCGATCGCACTGAACTATCACACTGTCTCATCGCACTGACCAATCACACTGTCCCATCGCACTGAACAATCACACTGAACAATCAGATAGTCCCATTGACCTGAACAACCACACTGTCTCATCACCCTGAAGAATCACACTGGCCCATCGACCAGAACAATCACACTGTCTGATCGCACTACTCAATCAAACTGTCCCATCGCACTGAACAATCACGCTGTCCGATCGCACGGAACAATCACACTGTCCCATCGCACTGAACAATCACACTGTCCAATCGCACTGAACTATCACACTGTCCCATCGCACCGAACAATCACACTATCCCATCGCACTCAACAATCACACTGTCCGATCGCACTGAAAAATCACCCTGTCCCATCCCAATGAACAATCACACTGTCCCATCGCACTGAACAATCACACTGTCCGATCGCACTGAACAATCACACTGTCCCATCGCACTGAACAATCACACTGTCCAATCACACTGAACAATCAGACTGTCCGATCACACTGAACAATCACACTGTCCCATCGCACTGAACAATCACACTGTCCAATCGCACTGAACAATCACACTGTCAGATTGCACTGAACAATCACACTGTCCCATCGCACTGAACAATCACACTGTCCGATCGCACAGAACAATCACACTGTCCGATCGTACAGAATAATCACACTGAACAACCAGATAGTCCCATTGACCTGAACAACCACACTGTCCCATCACCCTGAAGAATCACACTTGCCCATCGACCAGAACAATCATACTGTCCGATCGCACTGCTCAATCAAACTGTCCCATCGCCCTTAACAATCACACTGTTCTATCGCACTGAACAATCACGCTGTCACATCGCAGTAAACAATCACCCTTTCCCATCCCACTGAACAATCACACTGTCCCATCCCACTGAACAATCACACTGTCCGCTCGCACTAAACTATCACACTGTCACATCGCAGTAAACAATCACCCTGTCCCATCCCACTGAACAATCACACTGTCCGATCGCACTGACCAATCACACTGTCCCATCCCACTGAACAATCACAATGAACAATCAGATAGTCCCATTGACCTGAACAACCACACTGTCCCATCACCCTGAAGAATCACACTGGCCCATCGACCAGAACAATCACACTGTCCGATCGCACTACTCAATCAAACTGTCCCATCGCACTGAACAATCACGCTGTCCGATCGCACGGAACAATCACACTGTCCCATCGCACTGAACAATCACACTGTCCAATCGCACTGAACTATCACACTGTCCCATCGCACTGAACAATCACACTATCCCATCGCACTCAACAATCACACTGTCCGATCGCTACTGAAAAATCACCCTGTCCCATCCCACTGAACAATCACACTGTCCCATCGCACTGAACAATCACACTTTCCGATCGCACTGAACAATCACACTGTCCCATCGCACTGAACAATCACACTGTCCAATCACACTGAACAATCAGACTGTCCGATCACACTGAACAATCACACTGTCCCATCGCACTGAACGATCACACTGTCCAATCGCACTGAACAATCACACTGTCAGATTGCACTGAACAATCACACTGTCCCATCGCACTGAACAATCACACTGTCCGATCGCACAGAACAATCACACTGTCCGATCGTACAGAATAATCACACTGAACAATCAGATAGTCCCATTGACCTGAACAACCACACTGTCCCATCACCCTGAAGAATCACACTTGCCCATCGACCAGAACAATCACACTGTCCGATCGCACTGCTCAATCAAACTGTCCCATCGCCCTTAACAATCACACTGTTCTATCGCACTGAACAATCACGCTGTCACATCGCAGTAAACAATCACCCTTTCCCATCCCACTGAACAATCAGACTGCCCGATCGCACTGCTCAATCACGCTGTCCCATCGCACAGAACAATCACACTAACCCATAGCACTGAACAATCACACTGTCCGATCGCACTGAACTATCACACTGTCCGAACGGACTGACCAATCACACTGTCCCATCCCACTGAACTATCACACTGTCCCATCCCACTGAATAATCACACTGTCCCATCCCACTGAACAATCACACAGTCCGATCGCACTGAACAATCACACTCTCCGATCGCACTGAACTATCACACTGTCCGATCGGACTGACCAATCACACTGTCCCATCCCACTGAACTATCACACTGTCCCATCCCACTGAACAATCACACTGTCCCATCGCACTGAACAATCACACTGTCCCATCGCACTGAACAATCACACTGTCCAATCACACTGAACAATCACACTGTCAAATCGCACTGAACAATCACACTGTCCCATCGCACTAAACAATCACACTGTCCCATCGCACTGAACAATCACACTGTCCAATCACACTGAACAATCACACTGTCAAATCGCACTGAACAATCACACTGTCCGATCGCACAGAACAATCACACTGTTCGATCATACAGAGCAATCACACTGAACAATCAGATAGTCCCATTGACCTGAACAACCACACTGTCCCATCACCCTGAAGAATCACACTGGCCCATCGACCAGAACAATCACACTATCCGATCGCACTGCTCAAGCAAACTGTCCCATCGCACTGAACAATCACACTGTCCGATCGCACTGAACAATCACGCTGTCACATCGCAGTAAACAATCACCTTGTCCCATCCCACTGAACAATCACACTGTTTGATCGCACTGCTCAATCACACTGTCCCATCTCACAGAGCAATCACACTATCCCATAGCACTGAACAATCACACTGTCCGATCGGACTGACCAATCACACTGTCCCATCACACGGAACTATCACACTGTCCCATCCCACTGAACAATCACACTGTCCCATCCCACTGAACAATCACACTGTCCGATCGCACTGAACAATCACACTGTCCCATCGCACGGAACAATCATACTATCCCATCGCACTGAACAATCACTGTCACATCGCAGTAAACAATCACCCTGTCCCATCCCACTGAACAATCACACTGTCCGATCGCACTAAACTATCACACTGTCCGATCGCACTGAACAATCACACTGTCCCATCCCACTGAACAATCACACTGTCCCATCCCACTGCACTATCACACTGTCCGATCGCACTGAAATATCACACTTTCCCATCGCACTGACCAATCACACTGTCCCATTGCACTGAACAATCAGATAGTCCCATTGACCTGAACAACCACACTGTCCCATCACCCTGAAGAATCACACTGGCCCATCGACCAGAACAATCACACTGACCGATTGCAGTGCTCAATCAAACTGTCCCATCGCACTGAACAATCACACTGTCCCATCGCACTGAACAATCACACTGTCTGATCACACTGCTCAATCACACTGTCCCATCGCACTGAACAATCACACTGTCCGATCGCACTGAACATTCACACTGTCCGATCCCACTGACCAATCACACTGTGCCATCGCACAGAACAATCACACTATCCCATAGCACTGAACAATCACACTGTCCGATCGCACTGAACAATCACACTGTCCCATCGCACTGAACAATCACACTGTCCAATCACACTGAACAATCAGACTGTCCGATCACACTGAACAATCACACTGTCCCATCGCACTGAACGATCAAACTGTCCCATCGCCCTTAACAATCACACTGTTCTATCGCACTGAACAATCACGCTGTCACATCGCAGTAAACAATCACCCTTTCCCATCCCACTGAACAATCAGACTGCCCGATCGCACTGCTCAATCACGCTGTCCCATCGCACAGAACAATCACACTAACCCATAGCACTGAACAATCACACTGTCCGATCGCACTGAACTATCACACTGTCCGAACGGACTGACCAATCACACTGTCCCATCCCACTGAACTATCACACTGTCCCATCCCACTGAATAATCACACTGTCCCATCCCACTGAACAATCACACAGTCCGATCGCACTGAACAATCACACTCTCCGATCGCACTGAACTATCACACTGTCCGATCGGACTGACCAATCACACTGTCCCATCCCACTGAACTATCACACTGTCCCATCCCACTGAACAATCACACTGTCCCATCGCACTGAACAATCACACTGTCCCATCGCACTGAACAATCACACTGTCCAATCACACTGAACAATCACACTGTCAAATCGCACTGAACAATCACACTGTCCCATCGCACTAAACAATCACACTGTCCCATCGCACTGAACAATCACACTGTCCAATCACACTGAACAATCACACTGTCAAATCGCACTGAACAATCACACTGTCCGATCGCACAGAACAATCACACTGTTCGATCATACAGAGCAATCACACTGAACAATCAGATAGTCCCATTGACCTGAACAACCACACTGTCCCATCACCCTGAAGAATCACACTGGCCCATCGACCAGAACAATCACACTATCCGATCGCACTGCTCAAGCAAACTGTCCCATCGCACTGAACAATCACACTGTCCGATCGCACTGAACAATCACGCTGTCACATCGCAGTAAACAATCACCTTGTCCAATCCCACTGAACAATCACACTGTTTGATCGCACTGCTCAATCACACTGTCCCATCTCACAGAGCAATCACACTATCCCATAGCACTGAACAATCACACTGTCCGATCGGACTGACCAATCACACTGTCCCATCACACGGAACTATCACACTGTCCCATCCCACTGAACAATCACACTGTCCCATCCCACTGAACAATCACACTGTCCGATCGCACTGAACAATCACACTGTCCCATCGCACGGAACAATCATACTATCCCATCGCACTGAACAATCACTGTCACATCGCAGTAAACAATCACCCTGTCCCATCCCACTGAACAATCACACTGTCCGATCGCACTAAACTATCACACTGTCCGATCGCACTGAACAATCACACTGTCCCATCCCACTGAACAATCACACTGTCCCATCCCACTGCACTATCACACTGTCCGATCGCACTGAAATATCACACTTTCCCATCGCACTGACCAATCACACTGTCCCATTGCACTGAACAATCAGATAGTCCCATTGACCTGAACAACCACACTGTCCCATCACCCTGAAGAATCACACTGGCCCATCGACCAGAACAATCACACTGACCGATCGCAGTGCTCAATCAAACTGTCCCATCGCACTGAACAATCACACTGTCCCATCGCACTGAGCAATCACACTGTCTGATCACACTGCTCAATCACACTGTCCCATCGCACTGAACAATCACACTGTCCGATCGCACTGAACATTCACACTGTCCGATCCCACTGACCAATCACACTGTGCCATCGCACAGAACAATCACACTATCCCATAGCACTGAACAATCACACTGTCCGATCGCACTGAACAATCACACTGTCCCATCCCACTGAACTATCACACTTTCCCATCCCACTGAACAATCACACTGTCCCATCCCACTGAACAATCACACTGAACAATCAGATAGTCCCATTGACCTGAACAACCACACTGTCCCATCACCCTGAAGAATCACACTGGCCCATCGACCAGAACAATCACACTGTCCGATCGCACTACTCAATCAAACTGTCCCATTGCACTGAACAATCACGCTGTCCGATCGCACGGAACAATCACACTGTCCCATCGCACTGAACTATCAAACTGTCCCATCGCCCTTAACAATCACACTGTCCTATCGCACTGAACAATCACGCTGTCACATCGTAGTAAACAATCACCCTTTCCCATCCCACTGAACAATCAGACTGTCCGATCGCACTGAATAATCACACTGTCCCATCGCACTGAACAATCACACTGTCCCATCCCACTGAACTATCACACTGTCCCAACCCACTGAACAATCACACTGTCCCATCGCACAGAACAATCACACTATCCCATCGCTCTCAATAATCACACTGTCCCATCCCACTGAACTATCAGACTGTCCGATCGCACTGCTCAATCACACTGTCCCATCGCACTGAACAATCACACTGTCCGATCGCACTGAACATTCACACTGTCCGATCACACTGAACAATCACACTGTCCCATCGCACTGAACAATCACACTGTCCCATCGCACTGAACAATCACACTGTCCCATCGCACTGAACAATCACACTGTCCGATCTCACAGAACAATCACACTGTTCGATCGTACAGAACAATCACACTGAACAATCAGATAGTCCCATTGACCTGAACAACCACACTGTCCCATCACCCTGAAGAATCACACTGGCCCATCGACCAGAACAATCACACTGTCCGATCGCACTGCTCAATCAAACTGTCCCATCGCACTGAACAATCACACCGTCCGATCGCACTTAACAATCACGCTGTCACATCGCACAGAACAATCACACTGTCCGATCACACTGAACATTCACACTGTCCGATCACACTGAACAATCAGACTGTCCGATCGCACTGAACAATCACACTGTCCCATCGCACTGAACAATCACACTGTCCCATCGCACTGAACAATCACACTGTCCGATCGCACAGAACAATCACACTGTTCGATCGTGCAGAACAATCACACTGAACAATCAGATAGTCCCATTGACCTGAACAACCACACTGTCCCATCACCCTGAAGAATCACACTGGCCCATCGACCAGAACAATCACACTGTCCGATCGCACTGCTCAATCAAACTGTCCCATCGCACTGAACAATCACACTGTCCGATCGCACTGAACAATCACGCTGTCACATCGCACAGAACAATCACACTGTCCCATCCCACTGAACAATCACACTGTCCGATCGCACTGAACTATCACACTGTCCCATCGCACTGAACTATCACACTGTCCCATCGCACTGACCAATCACACTGTCCCATCGCACTGAACAATCACACTGAACAATCAGATAGTCCCATTGACCTGAACAACCACACTGTCCCATCACCCTGAAGAATCACACTGGCCCATCGACCAGAACAATCACACTGTCCGATCGCACTGCTCAATCAAACTGTCCCATCGCACTGAACAATCACGCTGTCCGATCGCACGGAACAATCACACTGTCCCATCGCACTGAACACTCACACTGTCCAATCGCACTGAACAATCACACTGTCCCATCCCACTGAACAATCACGCTGTCTCATCTCACTGAACTATCACACTGTCCCATCCCACTGAACTATCACACTGTTCCATCGCACAGAACAATCACACTATCCCATCGCACTCAACAATCACACTGTCCGATCGCACTGAAAAATCACCCTGTCCCATCCCACTGAACAATCACACTGTCCCATCCCACGAACTATCACACTGTCCCATCCCACTGAACTATCGCACTGTCCCATCGCACTGAACAATCACACTGTCCGATCACACTGAACAATCACACTGTCGGATCACACTGAACAATCAAAGTGTCCCATCGCACTCAACAATCACACTGTCCCATCGCACTGAACAATCACACTGTCCCATCGCACTGAACAATCACACTGTCCAATCACACTGAACAATCACACTGTCCCATCGCACTGAACAATCACACTGTCCCATCGCACTGAACAATCACACTGTACGATCGTACTGATCAATCACACTGTCCCATCCCACTGCACTATCACACTGTCCGATCGCACTGAACTGTCACACTGTCCCATCGCACTGAACTATCACACTGTCCCATCGCACTGACCAATCACACTGTCCCATCGCACTGAACAATCACACTGAACAATCAGATAGTCCCATTGACCTGAACAACCACACTGTCCCATCACCCTGAAGAATCACATTGGCCCATCGACCAGAACAATCACACTGTCCGATCGCACTGCTCAATCAAACTGTCCCATCGCACTGAACAATCACACTGTCCCATCGCACTGAACAATCACGCTGTCCGATCGCACGGAACAATCACACTGTCCCATCGCACTGAACAATCACACTGTCCGATCACACTGCTCAATCACACTGTCCCATCGCACAGAACAATCACACTATCCCATAGCACTGAATAATCACACTGTCCAATCACACTGTCCCATCGCACTGAACTATCACACTGTCCCATCGCACTGAACAATCACACTGTCCCATCGCGCTGAACAATCACACTGTCTGATCGGACTGACCAATCACACTGTCCCATCCCACTGAACTATCACACTGTCCCATCACACTGAACTATCACACTGTCCCATCCCACTGAAATATCACACTGTCCCATCGCACAGAACAATCACACTATCCCATCTCACTGAACAATCACACTGTCCGATCACACTGAACAATCACACTGTCCGATCACACTGAACAATCACACTGTCCGATTGCACTGAACAATCACACTGTCCCATCGCACTGAACAATCACACTGTCCCATCGCGCTGAACAATCACACTGTCCGATCACACTGAACAATGACACTGTCCGATCGCACTGAACAATCACACTGTCCCATCGCGCTGAACAATCACACTGTCCGATCGCACTGCACTATCACACTGTCCGATCGCACAGAACAATCACACTGTGCCATCGCACAGAACAATCACACTATCCCAGAGCACTGAACAATCACACTGTCCCATCCCACTGAACTATCACACTTTCCCATCCCACTGAACAATCACACTGTCCCATCCCACTGAACAATCACACTGTCCGATCGCACTAAACTATCACACTGTCACATCGCAGTAAACAATCACCCTGTCCCATCACACTGAACAATCACACTGTCCGATCGCACTGACCAATCACACTGTCCCATCGCACTGAAAAATCACAATGTCCCATCCCACTGCACTATCACACTATCCGATCGCACTGAACTATCACACTGTCCCATCGCACTGAACTATCACACTGAACAATCAGATAGTCCCATTGACCTGAACAACCACACTGTCCCATCACCCTGAAGAATCACACTGGCCCATCGACCAGAACAATCACACTGTCCGATCGCACTGCTCAATCAAACTGTCCCATCGCACTGAACAATCACGCTGTCCGATCGCACGGAACAATCAAACTGTCCCATCGCACTGAACAATCACACTGTCCAATCGCACTGAACAATCACACTGTCCCATCGCACTGAACTATCACACTGTCCCATCGCACTGAACAATGACACTATCCCATCGCACTCAACAATCACACTGTCCGATCGCACTGAAAAATCACCCTGTCCCATCCCACTGAACAATCACACTGTCCCATCCCACTGAACTATCGCACTGTCCCATCGCACTGAACAATCACACTGTCCAATCACACTGAACAATCAGACTGTCCGATCACACTGAACAATCACACTGTCCCATCCCACTGAACAATCACACTGTCCCATCGCACTGAACAATCACACTGTCCCATCGCACTGAACAATCACACTGTCCAATTGCACTGAACAATCACACTGTCAGATTGCACTGAACTATCACACTGTCCCATCCCACTGAACAAACACACTGTCCCATCGCACTGAACAATCACACCGTCCCATCCCACTGAACTATCACACTGTCCGATCGCACTGAACTATCACACTGTCCGATCGCACTGCTCAATCAAACTGTCCCATCGCACTGAATAATCACACTGTCCCATCGCACTGATCAATCACACTGTCCGATCGCACGGAACAATCACACTGTCCCATCCCACTGAACAATCACACTGTCCGATCGCACTGAACAATCACACTGTCCCATCGCACTGAACAATCACACTGTCCGATCGCACAGAACAATCACACTGTTCGATTGTACAGAACAATCACACTGAACAATCAGATAGTCCCATTTACCTGAACAACCACACTGTCCCATCACCCTGCAGAATCACACTGGCCCATCGACCAGAACAATCACACTGTCCGATCGCACTGCTCAATCAAACTGTCCCATCGCACTGAACAATCACACTGTCCCATCCCACTGAACTATCACACTGTCCCATCGCACAGAACAATCACACTATCCCATCGCACTCAACAATCACACTGTCCGATTGCACTGAAAAATCACCCTGTCCCATCCCACTGAACAATCACACTGTCCCATCCCACTGAACTATCACACTGTCCCATCCCACTGAACTATCGCACTGTCCTATCGCACTGAAAATCACACTGTCCGATCACACTGAACAATCACACTGTCGGATCACACTGAACAATCACACTGTCCCATCGCACTCAACAATCACACTGTCCCATCGCACTGAACAATCACACTGTCCCATCGCAATGAACAATCACACTGTCCAATCACACTGAACAATCACACTGTCCCATCGCACTGAACAATCACACTGTCCCATCGCACTGAACAATCACACTGTCCGATCGCACTAAACTATCACACTGTCACATCGCAGTAAACAATCACCCTGTCCCATCCCACTGAACAATCACACTGTCCCATCGCACTGAACGATCACACTGTCCGATCGCACTGAACTATCACACTGTCCGATCGCACTGAACTATCACACTGTCCGATCGCACTGAACTATCACGCTGTCCCATCGCACTGAACAATCACACTGTCCAATCGCACTGAACTATCACACTGTCCGATCGCAGTGAACAGTCACACTGTCCCATCCCACTGAAGAATCACGCTGTCCCATCTCACTGAACAATCACACTGTCCCATCGCACTGAACAATCACACTTTCCCATCCCACTGAACTATCACACTGTCCCATCCCACTGAACTATCACACTGTCCGATCGTACAGAACAATCACACTGTCCCATCCCACTGAACAATCACACTGTCCCATCCCACTGAATTATCACACTGTCCGATCTCACTGACCAATCACACTGTCCCATCGCACTGAACAATCACACTGAACAATCAGATAGTCCCATTGACCTGAACAACCACACTGTCCCATCACTGGCCCATCGACCAGAACAATGACTGTCCGATCGCACTGCTCAATTAAACTGTCCCATCGCACTGAACAATCACACTGTCCCATCGCACTGAACAATCACACTGTCCGATCGCACGGAACAATCACACTGTCCCGTTGCACAGAACAATCACACTATCCCATCGCAATGAACAATCACACTGTCCGATCGCACTGAACAATCACACTGTCCCATCGCACTGAACTATCACACTGTCCCATCGCACTGAACAATCACACTGTCCCATCACCCTGAAGAATCACACTGGCCCATCGACCAGAACTATCACACTGTCCGATCGCACTGAACTATCACACTGTCCGATCGCACTGAACAATCACAGTGTCCCATCGCACTGAACTATCCCACTGTCCGATCGCACTGAACTATCACACTGTCCCATTCCACTGAACAATCACACTGCCCCATCGCACTGAACAATCACACTGTCCGATCGCACTGAACAATCACACTGTCCCATCGCACTGAACTATCACACTGTCCCATCGCACTGAACTATCACACTGTCCCATCGCACTGAACTATCACACTGTCCGATCGCACTGAACTATCACACTGTCCCATTCCACTGAGCAATCACACTGCCCCATCGCACTGAACAATCACACTGTCCCATCGCACTGAACTATCACACTGTCCCATCTCACTGAACAATCACACTGTCCCATCGCACTGAACAATCACACTGAACAATCAGATAGTCCCATTGACCTGAACAACCACACTGTCCCATCATTGGCCCATCGACCAAAACAATCACACTGTCTGATCGCACTGAAAAATCACCCTGTGCCATCCCACTGAACAATCACACTGTCCCATCCCAGTGAACTATCGCACTGTCCCATCCCACTGAACAATCACACTGTCCGATCGCACTGAACAATCACACTGTCCGATCGCACTGAACTATCACACTGTCCGATCGGACTGATCTATCACACTGTCTCATCCCACTGAACTATCACACTGTCCCATCCCACTGAACTATCAAACTGTCCCATCCCACTGAACAATCACACTGTCCGATCGCACTAAATTATCACACTGTCACATCGCAGGAAACAATCACCCTGTCCCATCCCACTGAACAATCACACTGTCCGATCGCACTGACCAATCACACTGTCCCATCCCACTGAACAATCACAATGTCCCATCCCACTGCACTATCACACTGTCCGATCGCACTGAATTATCACACTATCCCATCGCACTGAACTATCACACTGTCCCATCGCACTGACCAATCACACTGACCCATCCCACTGAACAATCACACTGTCCCATCGCACTGAACAATCACACTGAACAATCAGATAGTCCAATTGACCTGAACAACCACACTGTCCCATCACCCTGAAGAATCACACTGGCCCATCGACCAGAACAATCACACAGTCCGATCGCACTGCTCAATCAAACTGTCCCATCGCACTGAACAATCTCGCGGTCCGATCGCACAGAACAATCACACTGTCCCATCGCACTGAACAATCACACTGTCCGATCGTAGTAAACAATCACACTGTCCCATCGCACAGAACAATCACACTATCCAATCGCACTGAACAATCACACTGTCCAATCGCACTGAACAATCACACTGTCCCATCGCACTGAACTATCACACTGTCCCATCGCACTGAACAATCACACTGTCCCATCGCACTGAACAATAACAGTGTCCAATCGCACTGAACAATCACACTGTCCGATCGCACTGAACAATCACACTGTCCGATCGCACTGAACAATCACACTGTCCGATTGCACTGAACAATCACACTGTCCCATCGCACTGAACAATCACACTGTCCCATCGCACTGAACAATCACACTGTCAGATCGCACTACTCAATCACACTGTCCGATCGCACTTAACAATCACACTGTCCGATCACACTGAACAATCACACTGTCCGATCGCACTGAAAAATCACCCTGTCCCATTCCACTGAACAATCACACTGTCCCATCCCATTGAACAATCACACTGTCCCATCCCACTGAACTATCGCACTGTCCCATCGCACTGACCAATCACACTGTCCCATCGCACTGAACTATCACACTGTCCGATCACACTGAACAATCACACTGTCCGATTGCACTGAACAATCACACTGTCCCATCGCACTGAACAATCACACTGTCCCATCGCACTGAACTATCACACTGTCCCATCGCACTGAACTATCACACTGTCCCATCGCACTGAACAATCACACTGTCCCATCCCTCTGAACCATCACACTGTCCCATCGGACTGAACTATCACACTGTCCCATCTCTCTGAACAATGACGCTGTCCCATCTCACTGAAGAATCACACTGTCCCATCCCTCTGAACCATCACACTGTCCCATCGGACTGAACTATCACACTGTCCCATCTCTCTGAACTATTACACTGCTCCATCCCACTGAACTATCACACTGTCCCATCCCACTGAGCAATCACACTGTCCCATCCCACTTACCAATCACACTGTCCGATCGCACTGAACAATCACACTGTCTGAACGCACTGAACAATCACACTGTCCCATCCCACTGAACAATGACGCTGTCCCATCTCACTGAAGAATCACACTGTCCCATCCCTCTGAACTATCACACTGTCCCATCGGACTGAAATATCACACTTTCCCATCTCTCTGAACTATTACACTGTCCCATCCCACTGAACTATCACACTGTCCCATCGCACTGAACAATGACACTGTCCCATCTCATTGAAGAATCACACTGTCCCATCCCACTGAACTATCACACTGTCCCATCGTACTGAACTATCATACTGTCCCATCTCACTGAACTGTCACACTGTCTCATCCCACTGAACTATATCATTGTCCCATCGGACTGAACTATCACACTCTCCCATCCCACTGAACTATCACACTGTCCCATCGCACTGGTCAATCATATTGTCCATCGCACTGAACAATCACACTGCCCCATCGGACTGAACGATCACACTGTCCCATCCCACTGAACTATCACACTGTCCCATCTCACTGAACTATCACACTGCCCCATCGGACTGAACTATCACACTGTCCATTCCCACTGAACTATCACACTGTCCCATCCCACTGAACTATCACTCTGTCCCATCCCACTGAACTATCACACTGTCCGATCCCACTGACCAATCACACTCTGCGATCGCACTGAACAATCACACTGTCCGATCGCACTGAACAATCACACCATCCCATCCCTCTGAACAATCACTCTGTCCGATCGCACTGACCAATCACACTGTACCATCTCACTGAACAATGACACTGTCCCATCTCACTGAAGAATCACACTGTCCGATCGCACTGAACTATCACAATTTCCCATCACACTGACCAATCACACTGTCCCATCCCACTGAACTATCACACTCTCCCATCCCACTGAACTATCACACTGTCCCATCACACTGAACAATCACACTGTCCGATCCCACTGACCAATCACACTGTCCGATCGCACTGAACAATCACTTTGTCCCATCCCACTGAACTATCACACTGTCCCATCTAACTGAACAATCACACTGTCAGATCGCACTGAACAATCACACTGTCCCATCTCAATGAACAATCACACTGTCCGATCCCACTGAACAATCACACTGTCCCATCCCACTGAACTATCACACTCTCCCATCTCACTGAACAATGACACTGTCCCATCTCACTGAAGAATCACACTGCCCCATCCCACTGAAATATCACACTGTCCTATCTCACTGAACAATCACACTGTCCTATCGTACTGAACAATCACACTGTCCGATCACACTGACCATTCACTCTGTCCCATCCCACTGAACTATGACACTGTCCCATCCCACTGAACAATGACACTGTCCCATCTCACTGAAGAATCACACTGTCCCATCCCTCCGAACTATCACACTGTCCCATCGGACAGAACTATCACACTGTCCCATCTCACTGAACAATGACACTGTCCCATCTCACTGAAGAATCACACTGTCCCATTCCACTGAACTATCACACTGTCCCATTACTCTGAACTATCACACTGTCCCATCGCACAGATCTAATACACTGTCTCACCCCACTGAACTATCACACTTTCCCATCTCACTGAACTATCACACTGTCCCATCTCACCGAACAATTACACTCTCCCATTCCACTGAACTATCACACTGTCTCATCCCACTGAACAATCACACTGTCCGATCGCACTGAACTACCACACTGTCCCATCGCACTGACTAATCACACTGTCCCATCCCACTGAACAATCACACAGTCCGATCGCACTGACCAATCGCACTGTCCGATCGCACTGAACAATCACACTGTCTGATGGCAGTGAACAATCACACTGTCCCATCGCACTGAACAATCACACTGTCCAATCGCACTGACCAATCACTCTGTCCCATCTCACTGAACAATGACGCTGTCCCATCTCACTGAAGAATCACACTGTCCCATCCCTCTGAACTATCACACTGTCCCATCGGACTGAACTATCACACTGTCCCATCTCTCTGAACTATTACACTGCCCCATCCCACTGAACAATCACACTGTCCCATCCCACTGAACTATCACACTGTCCCATCACACCGAACAATGACACTCCGATCGTACTGAACAATCACACTGCCCGATCGCACTGACCAATCACACTGTCCCATCCCACTGAACAATGACACTGTCCCATCTCACTGAAGAATCACACTGTCCTATCCCTCTGAACTATCACACTGTCCCATCGGACAGAACTATCACACTGTCCCATCTCACTGAACAATGACACTGTCCCATCTCACTGAAGAATCACACTGTCCCATCCCACTGAACTATCACACTGTCCCATCACACTGAACTATCACACTGTCCCATCCCACTGAACTATCACACTGTCCCAACCCACTGAACAATCACATTGTCTGATCCCACTGACCAATCAGACTGTCCGATCGCACTGAACATTCACACTGACCCATCTCACTGAACAATCACACTGTCCCATCTCACTGTACTATCACACTGTCTCATCCAGCTGAACTATCACACTGTCCCATCTCACTGAACAATCACACTGTCCTATCGTACTGAACAATCACACTGTCCAATCGCACTGACCAATCACACTGTCCCATCTCACTGAACAATGACGCTGTCCCATCTCACTGAAGAATCACACTGTCCCATCCCTCTGAACTATCACACTGTCCCATCGGACTGAACTATCACACTGTCCCATCTCTCTGAACTATTACACTGCCCCATCCCACTGAACTATCACACTGTCCCATCCCACTGAACTATCACACTGTCCCATCTCACTGAACTATCACACTGTCCCATCCCACTGATCTATCACACTGTCTCATCCCACTGAACTATCACAGTGTCCCATCTGACTGAACTATCACACTCTCCCATCCCACTGAACTATCACACTGTCCCATCGCACTGCTCAATCATATTGTCCGATCGCACTGAACAATCACACTGCCCCATCGGACTGAACTGTCACACTGTCCCATCTCACTGAACTATCACACTGACCCATCCCACTGAACTATAACATTGTCCCATCGGACTGAACTATCACACTGTCCCATCTCACTGAACTATCACACTGTCCATCCCACTGAACTATCACACTGTCCCATCCCACTGAACTATCACACTATCCCATCCCACTGAACTATTGCACTGTCCCATCCCACTGAACTATCACACTGTCCCATCCCACTGAACTATCACACTGTCCGATCGCACTGAACAATCACACTGTCCGATCGCACTGATCTATCACACTGTCCCATCCCACTGAACTATCACACTGTCCCATCTCACTGAACTAGCACACTGCCCCATCGGACTGAACTGTCACACTGTCCCATCTCACTGAACTATCACACTGACCCATCCCACTGAATTATAACATTGTCCCATCGGACTGAACTATCACACTGTCCCATCTCACTGAACTATCACACTGTCAATCCCACTGAACTATCACACTGTGCCATCCCACTGAACTATCACACTATCCCATCCCACTGAACTATTGCACTGTCCCATCCCACTGAACTATCACACTGTCCCATCCCACTGAACTATCACACTGTCTGATCGCACTGAACAATCACACTGTCCGATCGCACTGATCTATCACACTGTCCCATCCCACTGAACTATCACACTGTCCCATCTCACTGAACAATGACACTGTCCCATCTCACTGAAGAATCACACTGTCCCATCCCACTGAACTATCACACTGTCCCATCCCACTGAACAATGACACTGTCCCATCTCACTGAAGAATCACACTGTCCCAACCCACTGAACAATCACATTGTCTGATCCCACTGACCAATCACACTGTCCGATCGCACTGAACAATCACACTGTCCCATCCCACTGAACAATGACACTCCGATCGTACTGAACAATCACACTGCCCGATCGCACTGACCAATCGCACTGTCCCATCCCACTGAACAATGACACTGTCCCATCTCACTGAAGAATCACACTGTTCTATCCCTCTGAACTATCACACTGTCCCATCGGACAGAACTATCACACTGTCCCATCCCACTGAACTATGACACTGTACCAACCCACTGAACAATCACATTGTCTGATCCCACTGTTCAATCACACTGTCCGATCACACTGAACAATCATTTTTTCCCATCCCACTGACCTATCACACTGTCCCATCCCACTGAACTATCACACTGTCCCATCGGACTGAACTATCACACTGTCCCATCGCACTGAACTATAACATAGTCCCATCGGATTGAACTATCACACTGTCCCATCCCACTGAACTATCACACTGTCCGATCGCACTGAACAATCACACTGTCCGATCGCACTGAACAATCACCCTGTCCCATCTCACTGAACTATCACACTGTCCCATCCCACTGAACTATCACACTGTCCCATCTCACTGAAATATCATACTGTCCCATCGGACTAAACTATCACACTGTCCCATCTCACTGAACAATTACACTCTCCCATCTCACTGAACAATCACACTGTCCGATCGCACTGAACTATCACACTGTCCCATCTAACTGAACAATCACAGTCAGATCGCACTGGACAATCACACTGCCCCATCGGACTGATCAATCACACTGTCCCATCCCACTGAACTATCACACTTTCCCATCTCACTGAACTATCACACTCTCCCATTCCACTGAACTATCACACTGTCCCATCCCACTGAACAATCACACTGTCCGATCGCACTGAACTATCACACTGTCCCATCCCACTGAACAATCACACTGTCCCATCGCACTGACCAATCACACTGTCCCATCCCACTGAACTATCACACTCTCCGATCGCACTGAACAATCACACTGTCCCATCTCACTGAACTATCACACTGTCCCATCGGACTGAACTATCACACTGTCTTATCTCACTGAACAGTCACACTGTCCCATCCCACTGAACAATCACACTGCCCCATCGCACTGAATAATTACACTGCCCCATCGCACTGAACAATCACACTGCCCCATCGCACTGAACAATCACACTGTCCCATCCCACTGAACAATCACACTGTCCCATCTCACTGAACAATAACACTGTCCATTCTCACTGAACTATCACACTGTCCCATCCCACTGAACTATCACACTGTCCCTTCTCACTGAACTATCACACTGTCCCTTCTCACTGAACTATCACACTGTCCATTCCCACTGAACTATCACACTGTCCCATCCCACTGAACTATTACACTGTCACATCCCACTGATCAATCACACAGTCCGATCCCACTGATCAATCACACTGTCCGATCGCACTGAACAATCATTTTGTCCCATCCCACTGACCTATCACACTGTCCCATCTCACTGAACTATCACACTGTCCGATTGCACTGAACTATAACATAGTCCCATCGGATTGAATATCACACTGTCCCATCCCACTGAACTATCACACTGTCCAATCCCACTGACAAAGCACACTCTCCGATCCTACTGACCAATCACACTGTGCTTCGCACTGAACAATCACACTGTCCCATCGGACTGAACTATCACACTGTCCCATCTCACTGAACAATCACACTGTCCCATCTCACTGAACTATCACACTGTCCCATCGGACTTTACTATCACACTGTCCCATCTCACTGAACTATCACACTGTCCCATCGGACTTTACTATCACACTGTCCCATCCCACTGAACAATTACACTGTCCCATCTCACTGAACAATCACACTGTCCCATTCCACTGAACTATCACACTGTCCGATCGCACTGAACAATCACACTGTCTGAATGCACTGAACAATCACACTGCCCCATACCACTGAACTATCACACTGTCCCATCCCACTGAACAATGACACTGTCCCATCCCACTGACCAATCAGACTGTCCGATCGCACTGAACTATCACAATTTCCCATCGCACTGACCAATCACACTGTCCCATCCCACTGAACTATCACACTGTCCCATCCCACTGAACTATCACACTGTCCCATCTCACTGAACAATCACACTCCGATCGCACTGACCAATCACACTGTCCCATCCCACTGAACTATCACACTGTCCCATCTCACTGAACTATCACACTGTCCCATCCCACTGATCTATCACACTGTCTCATCCCACTGAACTATCACAGTGTCCCATCTGACTGAACTATCACACTGTCCCATCCCACTGAACAATCACACTGTCCCATCCCACTGAACAATCACACTGTCCCATCCCACTTACCAATCACACTGTCCGATCGCACTGAACTATCACACTCTCTGATCGCACTGAACAATCACACTGTCCCATCCCACTGAACTATCACACTGTCCCATCGGACTGAACTATCACACTGTCCCATCTCACTGAACTATCAGACTGTCCCATCCCACTGAACTATCACACTGTCCCATCTCACTGAACTGTCACACTGTCCCATCCCACTGAACTATATCATTGTCCCATCGGACTGAACTATCACACTGTCCCATCCCACTGATCTATCACACTGTCTCATCCCACTGAACTATCACAGTGTCCCATCTGACTGAACTATCACACTCTCCCATCCCACTGAACTATCACACTGTCCCATCGCACTGCTCAATCATATTGTCCGATCGCACTGAACAATCACACTGCCCCATCGGACTGAACTGTCACACTGTCCCATCCCACTGAACTATCACACTGTCCCATCGGACTTTACTATCACACTGTCCCATCTCACTGAACTATCACACTGTCCCATCGGACTTTACTATCACACTGTCCCATCCCACTGAACAATTACACTGTCACATCTCACTGAACAATCACACTGTCCCATTCCACTGAACTATCACACTGTCCCATTACTCTGAACTATCACACTGTCCCATCGCACAGATCTAATAAACTGTCTCACCCCACTGAACTATCACACTTTCCCATCTCACTGAACTATCACACTGTCCCATCGGACTGAACTATCAGACTGTCCCATCTCACCGAACAATCACACTCTCCCATTCCACTGAACTATCACACTGTCTCATCCCACTGAACAATCACACAGTCCGATCGCACTGACCAATCGCACTGTCCGATCGCACTGAACAATCACACTGTCTGATCGCAGTGAACAATCACACTGTCCCATCGCACTGAACAATCACACTGTCCAATCGCACTGACCAATCACACTGTCCCATCTCACTGAACAATGACGCTGTCCCATCTCACTGAAGAATCACACTGTCCCATCCCTCTGAACTATCACACTGTCCCATCGGACTGAACTATCACACTGTCCCATCTCTCTGAACTATTACACTGCCCCATCCCACTGAACAATCACACTGTCCCATCCCACTGAACTATCACACTGTCCCATCTCACTGAACAATCACATTGTCTGATCCCACTGACCAATCAGACTGTCCGATCGCACTGAACATTCACACTGACCATCTCACTGAACAATCACACTGTCCCATCTCACTGTACTATCACACTGTCCCATCCAGCTGAACTATCACACTGTCCCATCTCACTGAACAATCACACTGTCCTATCATACTGAACAATCACACTGTCCAATCGCACTGACCAATCACACTGTCCCATCTCACTGAACAATGACGCTGTCCCATCTCACTGAAGAATCACACTGTCCCATCCCTCTGAACTATCACACTGTCCCATCGGACTGAACTATCACACTGTCCCATCTCTCTGAACTATTACACTGCCCCATCCCACTGAACTATCACACTGTCCCATCCCACTGAGCAATCACACTGTCCCATCCCACTTACCAATCACACTGTCCGATCGCACTGAACAATCACACTGTCTGAACGCACTGAACAATCACACTGTCCCATACCACTGAACTATTACACTGTCCCATCCCACTGAACAATGACACTGTCCCATCCCACTGAACAATCAGACTGTCCCAACGCACTGAACAATCACATTGTCCTATCCCACTGACCTATCACACTGTCCCATCTCACTGAACAATCACACTGTCCCATCTCACTGAACTATCACACTGTCCCATCTCACTGAACAATCACACTGTCCCATCCCACTGAACTATCACACTGTCCCATCTCACTGAACTATCACACTGTCCCATCCCACTGATCTATCACACTGTCTCATCCCACTGTACTATCACAGTGTCCCATCTGACTGAACTATCACACTCTCCCATCCCACTGAACTATCACACTGTCCCATCGCACTGCTCAATCATATTGTCCGATCGCACTCAACAATCACACTGCCCCATCGGACTGAACTATCACACTGTCCCATCCCACTGAACTATCACACTGTCCCATCTCACTGAACTATGACACTGTCCATCCCACTGAACTATAACATTGTCCCATCGGACTGAACTATCACACTGTCCATCCCACTGAACTATCACACTGTCCCATCCCACTGAACTATCACACTATCCCATCCCACTGAACTATTGCACTGTCCCATCCCACTGAAATATCACACTGTCCCATCCCACTGAACTATCACACTGTCCGATCGCACTGAACAATCACACTGTCCGATCGCACTGATCTATCACACTGTCTCATCGCACTGACCAATCACACTGTCCCATCCCTCTGAACTATCACACTGTCCCATCGGACAGAACTATCACACTGTCCCATCTCACTGAACAATGACACTGTCCCATCTCACTGAAGAATCACACTGTCCCATCCCACTGAACTATCACACTGTCCATTCCCACTGAACAATTACACTGTCCCATCTCACTGAACAATCACATTGTCTGATCCCACTGACCAATCACACTGTCCGATTGCACTGAACAATCACACTGACGCATCTCACTGAACTATCACACTGTCCCATCTCACTGAACAATCACACTGTCCCATCCCACTGAACAATGACGCTGTCCCATCTCACTGAAGAATCACACTGTCCCATCCCTCTGAACTATCACACTGTCCCATCGGACTGAACTATCACACTGTCCCATCTCTCTGAACTATTACACTGTCCCATCCCACTGAACTATCACACTGTCCCATTCCACTGAACAATCACACTGTCCCATCCCACTTACCAATCACACTCTCCGATCGCACTGAACAATCACACTGTCCCATCCCACTGAACTATCACACTCCGATCGTACTGAACAATCACACTGCCCTATCGCACTGATCAATCACACTGTCCCATCCCACTGAACAATCACACTGTCCCATCGCACTGAACAATGACACTGTCCCATCTCATTGAAGAATCACACTGTCCCATCCCACTGAACTATCACACTGTCCCATCGGACTGAACTATCACACTGTCCCATCTCACTGAACTATCACACTGTCCCATCCCACTGAACTATCACACTGTCCCATCTCACTCAACTGTCACACTGTCCCATCCCACTGAACTATATCATTGTCCCATCGGACTGAACTATCACACTGTCCCATCCCGCTGATCTATCACACTGTCTCATCCCACTGAACTATCACAGTGTCCCATCGGACTGAACTATCACACTGTCCCATCCCACTGAACTATCACACTGTCCCATCTCACTGAACTATCACACTGCCCCATCGGACTGAACTGTCACACTGTCCCATCTCACTGAACTATCACACTGTCCGATCACACTGAGCAATCACACTGTCCGATCGCACTGATCTATCACACTGTCCCATCCCACTGAACTATCACACTGTCCCATCTCACTGAACAATGACACTGTCCCATCTCACTGAAGAATCACACTGTCCCATCCCACTGAACTATCACACTGTCCCATCGCACTGACCAATCACACTGTCCCATCCCACTGAACTATCACACTGTCCCATCCCACTGAACTATCACACTGTCCCATCTCACTGAACAATCACACTCCGATCGCACTGACCAATCACACTGTCCCATCCCACTGAACTATCACACTGTCCCATCTCACTGAACTATCACACTGTCCCATCCCACTGATCTATCACACTGTCTCATCCCACTGAACTATCACAGTGTCCCATCTGACTGAACTATCACACTGTCCCATCCCACTGAACAATCACACTGTCCCATCCCACTGAACAATCACACTGTCCCATCCCACTTACCAATCACACTGTCCGATCGCACTGAACTATCACACTCTCTGATCGCACTGAACAATCACACTGTCCCATCCCACTGAACTATCACACTGTCCCATCGGACTGAACTATCACACTGTCCCATCTCACTGAACTATCAGACTGTCCCATCCCACTGAACTATCACACTGTCCCATCTCACTGAACTGTCACACTGTCCCATCCCACTGAACTATATCATTGTCCCATCGGACTGAACTATCACACTGTCCCATCCCACTGATCTATCACACTGTCTCATCCCACTGAACTATCACAGTGTCCCATCTGACTGAACTATCACACTCTCCCATCCCACTGAACTATCACACTGTCCCATCGCACTGCTCAATCATATTGTCCGATCGCACTGAACAATCACACTGCCCCATCGGACTGAACTGTCACACTGTCCCATCCCACTGAACTATCACACTGTCCCATCGGACTTTACTATCACACTGTCCCATCTCACTGAACTATCACACTGTCCCATCGGACTTTACTATCACACTGTCCCATCCCACTGAACAATTACACTGTCACATCTCACTGAACAATCACACTGTCCCATTCCACTGAACTATCACACTGTCCCATTACTCTGAACTATCACACTGTCCCATCGCACAGATCTAATACACTGTCTCACCCCACTGAACTATCACACTTTCCCATCTCACTGAACTATCACACTGTCCCATCGGACTGAACTATCAGACTGTCCCATCTCACCGAACAATCACACTCTCCCATTCCACTGAACTATCACACTGTCTCATCCCACTGAACAATCACACAGTCCGATCGCACTGACCAATCGCACTGTCCGATCGCACTGAACAATCACACTGTCTGATCGCAGTGAACAATCACACTGTCCCATCGCACTGAACAATCACACTGTCCAATCGCACTGACCAATCACACTGTCCCATCTCACTGAACAATGACGCTGTCCCATCTCACTGAAGAATCACACTGTCCCATCCCTCTGAACTATCACACTGTCCCATCGGACTGAACTATCACACTGTCCCATCTCTCTGAACTATTACACTGCCCCATCCCACTGAACAATCACACTGTCCCATCCCACTGAACTATCACACTGTCCCATCTCACTGAACAATCACATTGTCTGATCCCACTGACCAATCAGACTGTCCGATCGCACTGAACATTCACACTGACCATCTCACTGAACAATCACACTGTCCCATCTCACTGTACTATCACACTGTCTCATCCAGCTGAACTATCACACTGTCCCATCTCACTGAACAATCACACTGTCCTATCATACTGAACAATCACACTGTCCAATCGCACTGACCAATCACACTGTCCCATCTCACTGAACAATGACGCTGTCCCATCTCACTGAAGAATCACACTGTCCCATCCCTCTGAACTATCACACTGTCCCATCGGACTGAACTATCACACTGTCCCATCTCTCTGAACTATTACACTGCCCCATCCCACTGAACTATCACACTGTCCCATCCCACTGAGCAATCACACTGTCCCATCCCACTTACCAATCACACTGTCCGATCGCACTGAACAATCACACTGTCTGAACGCACTGAACAATCACACTGTCCCATACCACTGAACTATCACACTGTCCCATCCCACTGAACAATGACACTGTCCCATCCCACTGAACAATCAGACTGTCCCAACGCACTGAACAATCACATTGTCCTATCCCACTGACCTATCACACTGTCCCATCTCACTGAACAATCACACTGTCCCATCTCACTGAACTATCACACTGTCCCATCTCACTGAACAATCACACTGTCCCATCCCACTGAACTATCACACTGTCCCATCTCACTGAACTATCACACTGTCCCATCGCACTGCTCAATCATATTGTCCGATCGCACTCAACAATCACACTGCCCCATCGGACTGAACTATCACACTGTCCCATCCCACTGAACTATCACACTGTCCCATCTCACTGAACTATGACACTGTCCATCCCACTGAACTATAACATTGTCCCATCGGACTGAACTATCACACTGTCCATCCCACTGAACTATCACACTGTCCCATCCCACTGAACTATCACACTATCCCATCCCACTGAACTATTGCACTGTCCCATCCCACTGAAATATCACACTGTCCCATCCCACTGAACTATCACACTGTCCGATCGCACTGAACAATCACACTGTCCGATCGCACTGATCTATCACACTGTCTCATCGCACTGACCAATCACACTGTCCCATCCCTCTGAACTATCACACTGTCCCATCGGACAGAACTATCACACTGTCCCATCTCACTGAACAATGACACTGTCCCATCTCACTGAAGAATCACACTGTCCCATCCCACTGAACTATCACACTGTCCATTCCCACTGAACAATTACACTGTCCCATCTCACTGAACAATCACATTGTCTGATCCCACTGACCAATCACACTGTCCGATTGCACTGAACAATCACACTGACGCATCTCACTGAACTATCACACTGTCCCATCTCACTGAACAATCACACTGTCCCATCCCACTGAACAATGACGCTGTCCCATCTCACTGAAGAATCACACTGTCCCATCCCTCTGAACTATCACACTGTCCCATCGGACTGAACTATCACACTGTCCCATCTCTCTGAACTATTACACTGTCCCATCCCACTGAACTATCACACTGTCCCATCCCACTGAACAATCACACTGTCCCATCCCACTTACCAATCACACTCTCCGATCGCACTGAACAATCACACTGTCCCATCCCACTGAACTATCACACTCCGATCGTACTGAACAATCACACTGCCCTATCGCACTGATCAATCACACTGTCCCATCCCACTGAACAATCACACTGTCCCATCGCACTGAACAATGACACTGTCCCATCTCATTGAAGAATCACACTGTCCCATCCCACTGAACTATCACACTGTCCCATCGGACTGAACTATCACACTGTCCCATCTCACTGAACTATCACACTGTCCCATCCCACTGAACTATCACACTGTCCCATCTCACTCAACTGTCACACTGTCCCATCCCACTGAACTATATCATTGTCCCATCGGACTGAACTATCACACTGTCCCATCCCACTGATCTATCACACTGTCTCATCCCACTGAACTATCACAGTGTCCCATCGGACTGAACTATCACACTGTCCCATCCCACTGAACTATCACACTGTCCCATCTCACTGAACTATCACACTGCCCCATCGGACTGAACTGTCACACTGTCCCATCTCACTGAACTATCACACTGTCCGATCACACTGAGCAATCACACTGTCCGATCGCACTGATCTATCACACTGTCCCATCCCACTGAACTATCACACTGTCCCATCTCACTGAACAATGACACTGTCCCATCTCACTGAAGAATCACACTGTCCCATCCCACTGAACTATCACACTGTCCCATCTCACTGAACAATCACACTGTCCTATCGTACTGAACAAACACACTGTCCGATCACACTGACCAATCACTCTGTCCCATCCCACTGAACTATCACACTGTCCGATCGTACTGAAGAATCACACTGTCCCATCCCACTGAACTATCACACTGTCCCATCCCACTGAACAATGACACTGTCCCATCTCACTGAAGAATCACACTGTCCCATCCCTCTGAACTATCACTCTGTCCCATCGGACAGAACTATCACACTGTCCCATCTGACTGAACAATGACACTGTCCCATCTCACTGAGGAATCACACTGTCCCAACCCACTGAACTATCACATTGTCTGATCCCACTGACCAATCACACTGTCCAATTGCACTGAACAATCACACTGTCCGATCGCACTGGCCAATCACACTGTCCCATCCCACTGAACAATGACGCTGTCCCATCTCACTGAAGAATCACACTGTCCCATCCCTCTGAACTATCACACTGTCCCATCGGACTGAACTATCACACTGTCCCATCTCTCTGAACTATTACACTGTCCCATCCCACTGAACTATCACACTGTCCCATCCCACTGAACAATCACACTGTCCCATCCCACTTACCAATCACACTGTCCGATCGCACTGAACAATCACACTGTCCCATCCCACTGAACTATCACACTGTCCCATCCCACTGAACAATGACACTCCGATCGTACTGAACAATCACACAGCCCGATTGCACTGACCAATCGCACTGTCCCATCCCACTGAACAATGACACTGTCCCATCTCACTGAAGAATCACACTGTCCTATCCCTCTGAACTATCACACTGTCCCATCGGACAGAACTATCACACTGTCCCATCTCACTGAACAATGACACTATCCCATCTCACTGAAGAATCACACTGTCCCATCCCACTGAACTATGACACTGTCCCAACCCACTGAACAATCACATTGTCTGATCCCACTGACCAATCAGACTGTCCGATCGCACTGAACATTCACACTGACCCATCTCACTGAACTATCACACTGTCTCATCCAGCTGAACTATCACACTGTCCCATCTCACTGAACAATCACACTGTCCTATCGTACTGAACAATCACACTGTCCAATCGCACTGACCAATCACACTGTCCCATCTCACTGAACAATGACGCTGTCCCATCTCACTGAAGAATCACACTGTCCCATCCCTCTGAACTATCACACTGTCCCATCGGACTGAACTATCACACTGTCCCATCTCTCTGAACTATTACACTGCCCCATCCCACTGAACTATCACACTGTCCCATCCCACTGAGCAATCACACTGTCCCATCCCACTTACCAATCACACTGTCCGATCGCACTGAACAATCACATGTCTGAACGCACAGAACAATTACACTGTCCCATCCCACTGAACAATGACGCTGTCCCATCTCACTGAAGAATCACACTGTCCCATCCCTCTGAACTATCACACTGTCCCATCGGACTGAACTATCACACTGTCCCATCTCTCTGAACTATTACACTGTCCCATCCCACTGAACTATCACACTGTCCCATCGCACTGAACAATGACACTGTCCCATCTCATTGAAGAATCACACTGTCCCATCCCACTGAACTATCACACTGTCCCATCGGACTGAACTATCACACTGTCCCATCTCACTGAACTGTCACACTGTCCCATCCCACTGAACTATCACAATTTCCCATCGCACTGACCAATCACACTGTCCCATCCCACTGAACTATCACACTGTCCCATCCCACTGAACAATCACACTGTCCCATCGCACTGAACAATGACACTGTCCCATCTCATTGAAGAATCACACTGTCCCATCCCACTGAACTATCACACTGTCCCATCGGACTGAACTATCACACTGTCCCATCTCACTGAACTGTCACACTGTCTCATCCCACTGAACTATATCATTGTCCCATCGGACTGAACTATCACACTCTCCCATCCCAGTGAACTATCACACTGTCCCATCGCACTGCTCAATCATATTGTCCGATCGCACTGAACAATCACACTGCCCCATCGGACTGAACGATCACACTGTCCCATCCCACTGAACCATCACACTGTCCCATCTCACTGAACTATCACACTGCCCCATCGGACTGAACTGTCACACTGTCCCAACCCACTGAACAATCACATTGTCTGATCCCACTGACCAATCAGACTGTCCGATCGCACTGAACATTCACACTGACCCATCTCACTGAACTATCACACTGTCTCATCCAGCTGAACTATCACAGTCTCATCCAGCTGAACTATCACACTGTCCCATCCCACTGAACAATCAGACTGTCCCAACCCACTGAACAATCACATTGTCCTATCCCACTGACCAATCAGACTGTCCGATCGCACTGAACTATCACAATTTCCCATCGCACTGCTCAATCACACTGACCCATCCCACTGAACTATCACACTGTCCCATCTCACTGAACTATGACACTGTCCATCCCACTGAACTATAACATTGTCCCATCGGACTGAACTATCACACTGTCCATCCCACTGAACTATCACACTGTCCCATCCCACTGAACTATCACACTGTCCGATCGCACTGAACAATCACACTGTCCGATCGCACTGATCTATCACACTGTCTCATCGCACTGACCAATCACACTGTCCCATCCCACTGAACTATCACACTGTCCCATCTCACTGAAGAATCACACTGTCCCATCCCTCTGAACTATCACACTGTCCCATCGGACAGAACTATCACACTGTCCCATCTCACTGAACAATGACACTGTCCCATCTTACTGAAGAATCACACTGTCCCATCCCACTGAACTATCACACTGTCCATTCCCACTGAACAATTACACTGTCCCATCTCACTGAACAATCACATTGTCTGATCCCACTGACCAATCGCACTGTCCGATTGCACTGAACAATCACACTGACGCATCTCACTGAACTATCACACTGTCCCATCTCACTGAACAATCATACTGTCCCATCCCACTGAACAATGACGCTGTCCCAACTCACTGAAGAATCACACTGTCCCATCCCTCTGAACTATCACACTGTCCCATCGGACTGAACTATCACACTGTCCCATCTCTCTGAACTATTACACTGTCCCATCCCACTGAACTATCACACTGTCCCATCCCACTGAACAATCACACTGTCCCATCCCACTTACCAATCACACTCTCCGATCGCACTGAACAATCACACTGTCCCATCCCACTGAACTATCACACTCCGATCGTACTGAACAATCACACTGCCCGATCGCACTGATCAATCACACTGTCCCATCCCACTGAACAATCACACTGTCCCATCGCACTGAACAATGACACTGTCCCATCTCATTGAAGAATCACACTGTCCCATCCCACTGAACTATCACACTGTCCCATCGGACTGAACTATCACACTGTCCCATCTCACTGAACTATCACACTGTCCCATCCCACTGAACTATCACACTGTCCCATCTCACTCAACTGTCACACTGTCCCATCCCACTGAACTATATCATTGTCCCATCGGACTGAACTATCACACTGTCCCATCCCACTGATCTATCACACTGTCTCATCCCACTGAACTATCACAGTGTCCCATCGGACTGAACTATCACACTGTCCCATCCCACTGAACTATCACACTGTCCCATCGGACTGAACTGTCACACTGTCCCATCTCACTGAACTATCACACTGTCCGATCGCACTGAACAATCACACTGTCCGATCGCACTGATCTATCACACTGTCCCATCCCACTGAACTATCACACTGTCCCATCTCACTGAACAATGACACTGTCCCATCTCACTGAAGAATCACACTGTCCCATCCCACTGAACTATCACACTGTCCCATCTCACTGAACAATCACACTGTCCTATCGTACTGAACTATCACACTGTCCGATCGTACTGAAGAATCACACTGTCCCATCCCACTGAACAATCACACTGTCCGATCGCACTGATCTATCACACTGTCCCATCCCACTGAACTATCACACTGTCCCATCTCACTGAACAATGACACTGTCCCATCTCACTGAAGAATCACACTGTCCCATCCCACTGAACTATCACACTGTCCCATCTCACTGAACAATCACACTGTCCTATCGTACTGAACAAACACACTGTCCGATCACACTGACCAATCACACTGCCCCATCCCACTGAACTATCACACTGTCCCATCCCACTGAACAATGACACTGTCCCATCTCACTGAAGAATCACACTGTGCCATCCCTCTGAACTATCACACTGTCCCATCGGACAGAACTATCACACTGTCCCATCTGACTGAACAATAACACTGTCCCATCTCACTGAGGAATCACACTGTCCCATCCCACTGAACTATCACACTGTCCCAACCCACTGAACAATCACATTGTCTGATCCCACTGACCAATCACACTGTCCAATTGCACTGAACAATCACACTGTCCGATCGCACTGACCAATCACACTGTCCCATCCCACTGAACAATGACGCTGTCGCATCTCACTGAAGAATCACACTGTCCCATCCCTCTGAACTATCACACTGTCCCATCCCACTGAACAATGACACTGTCCCATCTCACTGAAGAATCACACTGTCCCATCCCTCTGAACTATCACACTGTCCCATCGGACAGAACTATCACACTGTCCCATCTGACTGAACAATAACACTGTCCCATCTCACTGAGGAATCACACTGTCCCATCCCACTGAACTATCACACTGTCCCAACCCACTGAACAATCACATTGTCTGATCCCACTGACCAATCACACTGTCCAATTGCACTGAACAATCACACTGTCCGATCGCACTGACCAATCACACTGTCCCATCCCACTGAACAATGACGCTGTCGCATCTCACTGAAGAATCACACTGTCCCATCCCTCTGAACTATCACACTGTCCCATCGGACTGAACTATCACACTGTCCCATCTCTCTGAACTATCACACTGTCCCATCCCACTGAACAATCACACTGTCCCATCCCACTTACCAATCACACTGCCCGATCGCACTGAACAATCACACTGTCCCATCCCACTGAACTATCACACTGTCCCATCCCACTGAACAATGACACTCCGATCGTACTGAACAATCACACAGCCCGGTCGCACTGACCAATCGCACTGTCCCATCCCACTGAACAATGACACTGTCCCATCTCACTGAAGAATCACACTGTCCTATCCCTCTGAACTATCACACTGTCCCATCGGACAGAACTATCATACTGTCCCATCTCACTGAACAATGACACTATCCCATCTCACTGAAGAATCACACTGTCCCATCCCACTGAACTATGACACTGTCCCAACCCACTCAACAATCACATTGTCTGATCCCACTGACCAATCAGACTGTCCGATCGCACTGAACATTCACACTGACCCATCTCACTGAACTATCACACTGTCTCATCCAGCTGAACTATCACACTGTCCCATCTCACTGAACAATCACACTGTCCTATCGTACTGAACAATCACACTGTCCAATCGCTCTGACCAATCACACTGTCCCATCTCACTGAACAATGACGCTGTCCCATCTCACTGAAGAATCACACTGTCCCATCCCACTGAACTATCACACTGTCCCATCGGACTGAACTATCACACTGTCCCATCTCTCTGAACTATTACACTGCCCCATCCCACTGAACTATCACACTGTCCCATCCCACTGAGCAATCACACTGTCCCATCCCACTTACCAATCACACTGTCCGATCGCACTGAACAATCACACTGTCTGAATGCACAGAACAATTACACTGTCCCATCCCACTGAACAATGACGCTGTCCCATCTCACTGAAGAATCACACTGTCCCATCCTTCTGAACTATCACACTGTCCCATCGGACTGAACTATCACACTGTCCCATCTCTCTGAACTATTACACTGTCCCATCCCACTGAACTATCACACTGTCCCATCGCACTGAACAATGACACTGTCCCATCTCATTGAAGAATCACACTGTCCCATCCCACTGAACTATCACACTGTCCCATCGGACTGAACTATCACACTGTCCCATCTCACTGAACTGTCACACTGTCCCATCCCACTGAACTATCACAATTTCCCATCGCACTGACCAATCACACTGTCCCATCCCACTGAACTATCACACTCTCCCATCCCACTGAACTATCACACTCTCCCATCCCACTGAACTATCACACTGTCCCATCTCACTGAACAATCACACTGCGATCGTACTGAACAATCACACTGCCCGATCGCACTGACCAATCACACTGTCCCATCCCACTGAACAATCACACTGTCCCATCGCACTGAACAATGACACTGTCCCATCTCATTGAAGAATCACACTGTCCCATCCCACTGAACTATCACACTGTCCCATCGGACTGAACTATCACACTGTCCCATCTCACTGAACTGTCACACTGTCTGATCCCACTGAACTATATCATTGTCCCATCGGACTGAACTATCACACTCTCCCATCCCACTGAACTATCACACTGTCCCATCGCACTGCTCAATCATATTGTCCGATCGCACTGAACAATCACACTGCCCCATCGGACTGAACGATCACACTGTCCCATCCCACTGAACTATCACACTGTCCCATCTCACTGAACTATCACACTGCCCCATCGGACTGAACTGTCACACTGTCCCAACCCACTGAACAATCACATTGTCTGATCCCACTGACCAATCAGACTGTCCGATCGCACTGAACATTCACACTGACCCATCTCACTGAACTATCACACTGTCTCATCCAGCTGAACTATCACACTGTCCCATCCCACTGAACAATCAGACCGTCCCAACCCACTGAACAATCACATTGTCCTATCCCACTGACCAATCAGACTGTCCGATCGCACTGAACTATCACAATTTCCCATCGCACTGCTCAATCACACTGTCCCATCTCACTGAACTATCACACTGTCCCATCTCACTGAACAATAACACTGTCCCTTCTCACTGAACTATCACACTGTCCATTCCCACTGAACTATCACACTGTCCCATCCCACTGAACTATCACACTGTCCCATCCCACTGAACTATCACACTGTCCGATCCCACTGACCAATCACACTCTGCGATCGCACTGAACAATCACACTGTCCAATCGCACTGAACAATCACACCGTCCCATCCCTCTGAACAATCACTCTGTCCGATCGCACTGACCAATCACACTGTCCCATCCCACTGAACCATCACACTGTCCCATCTCACTGAACAATGACACTGTCCCATCTCACTGAAGAATCACACTGTCCCATCTCACTGAACAATGACACTGTCCAATCGTACTGACCAATCACACTGCCCCATCCCACTGAACTATCACACTGTCCTATCCCCCTGAACTATCACACTGTCCCATCACACTGAACAATCACACTGTCCGATCCCACTGACCAATCACACTGTCCGATCGCACTGAACAATCACTTTGTCCCATCCCACTGAACTATCACACTGTCCCATCTAACTGAACAATCACACTGTCAGATCGCACTGAACAATCACACTGTCCCATCCCACTGAACAATCACACTGTCCCATCTCAATGAACAATCACACTGTCCGATCCCACTGAACAATCACACTGTCCCATCCCACTGAACTATCACACTCTCCCATCTCACTGAACAATGACACTGTCCCATCTCACTGAAGAATCACACTGCCCCATCCCACTGAACTATCACACTGTCCCATCTCACTGAACAATCACACTGTCCTATCGTACTGAACAATCACACTGTCCGATCACACTGACCATTCACTCTGTCCCATCCCACTGAACTATCACACTGTCCCATCCCACTGAACAATGACACTGTCCCATCTCACTGAAGAATCACACTGTCCCATCGGACAGAACTATCACACTGTCCCATCGGACAGAAATATCACACTGTCCCATCTCACTGAACAATGACACTGTCCCATCTCACTGAAGAATCACACTGTCCCATTCCACTGAACTATCACACTGTCCCATTACTCTGAACTATCACACTGTCCCATCGCACAGATCTAATACACTGTCTCACCCCACTGAACTATCACACTTTCCCATCTCACTGAACTATCACACTGTCCCATCGGACTGAACTATCAGAATGTCCCATCTCACCAAACAATCACACTCTCCCATTCCACTGAACTATCACACTGTCTCATCCCACTGAACAATCACACTGTCCGATCGCACTGAACTATCACACTGTCCCATCGCACTGACTAATCACACTGTCCCATCCCACTGAACAATCACACAGTCCGATCGCACTGACCAATCGCACTGTCCGATCGCACTGAACAATCACACTGTCTGATCGCAGTGAACAATCACACTGTCCCATCGCACTGAACAATCACACTGTCCAATCGCACTGACCAATCACACTGCCCCATCTCACTGAACAATGACGCTGTCCCATCTCACTGAAGAATCACACTGTCCCATCCCTCTGAACTATCACACTGTCCCATCGGACTGAACTATCACACTGTCCCATCTCTCTGAACTATTACACTGCCCCATCCCACTGAACAATCACACTGTCCCATCACACTGAACAACGACACTCCGATCGTACTGAACAATCACACTGCCCGATCGCACTGTCCAATCACACTGTCCCATCCCACTGAACAATGACACTGTCCCATCTCACTGAAGAATCACACTGTCCTATCCCTCTGAACTATCACACAGTCCCATCGGACAGAACTATCACACTGTCCCATCTCACTGAACAATGACACTGTCCCATCTCACTGAAGAATCACACTGTCCCATCCCACTGAACTATCACACTGTCCCATCACACTGAACTATCACACTGTCCCAACCCACTGAACTATCACACTGTCCCAACCCACTGAACTATCACACTCTCCCATCTCACTGAACAATGACACTGTCCCATCTCACTGAAGAATCACACTGCCCTATCGTACTGAACAATCACACTGTCCGATCACACTGACCATTCACTCTGTCCCATCCCACTGAACTATCACACTGTCCCATCGGACAGAACTATCACACTGTCCCATCTCACTGAACAATGACACTGTCCCATCTCACTGAAGAATCACACTGTCCCATTCCACTGAACTATCACACTGTCCCATTACTCTGAACTATCACACTGTCCCATCGCACAGATCTAATACACTGTCTCACCCCACTGAACTATCACACTTTCCCATCTCACTGAACTATCACACTGTCCCATCTCACCGAACAATTACACTCTCCCATTCCACTGAACTATCACACTGTCTCATCCCACTGAACAATCACACTGTCCGATCGCACTGAACTATCACACTGTCCCATCGCACTGACTAATCACACTGTCTCATCCCACTGAACAATCACACAGTCCGATCGCACTGACCAATCGCACTGTCCGATCGCACTGAACAATCACACTGTCTGATCGCAGTGAACAATCACACTGTCCCATCGCACTGAACAATCACACTGTCCAATCGCACTGACGAATCACACTGCCCCATCTCACTGAACAATGACGCTGTCCCATCTCACTGAAGAATCACACTGTCCCATCCCTCTGAACTATCACACTGTCCCATCGGACTGAACTATCACACTGTCCCATCTCTCTGAACTATTACACTGCCCCATCCCACTGAACAATCACACTGTCCCATCCCAATGAACTATCACACTGTCCCATCACACTGAACAATGACACTCCGATCGTACTGAACAATCACACTGCCCGATCGCACTGTCCAATCACACTGTCCCATCCCACTGAACAATGACACTGTCCCATCTCACTGAAGAATCACACTGTCCTATCCCTCTGAACTATCACACAGTCCCATCGGACAGAACTATCACACTGTCCCATCTCACTGAACAATGACACTGTCCCATCTCACTGAAGAATCACACTGTCCCATCCCACTGAACTATCACACTGTCCCATCACACTGAACTATCACACTGTCCCAACCCACTGAACTATCACACTGTCCCAACCCACTGAACTATCACACTCTCCCATCTCACTGAACAATGACACTGTCCCATCTCACTGAAGAATCACACTGCCCCATCCCACTGAACTATCACACTGTCCCATCTCACTGAACAATCACACTGTCCTATCGTACGAAACAATCACACTGTCCGATCACACTGACCATTCACTCTGTCCCATCCCACTGAACTATCACACTGTCCCATCGGACAGAACTATCACACTGTCCCATCTCACTGAACAATGACACTGTCCCATCTCACTGAAGAATCACACTGTCCCATTCCACTGAACTATCACACTGTCCCATTACTCTGAACTATCACACTGTCCCATCGCACAGATCTAATACACTGTCTCACCCCACTGAACTATCACACTTTCCCATCTCACTGAACTATCACACTGTCCCATCTCACCGAACAATTACACTCTCCCATTCCACTGAACTATCACACTGTCTCATCCCACTGAACAATCACACTGTCCGATCGCACTGAACTATCACACTGTCCCATCGCACTGACTAATCACACTGTCCCATCCCACTGAACAATCACACAGTCCGATCGCACTGACCAATCGCACTGTCCGATCGCACTGAACAATCACACTGTCTGATCGCAGTGAACAATCACACTGTCCCATCGCACTGAACAATCACACTGTCCAATCGCACTGACCAATCACACTGCCCCATCTCACTGAACAATGACGCTGTCCCATCTCACTGAAGAATCACACTGTCCCATCCCTCTGAACTATCACACTGTCCCATCGGAGTGAACTATCACACTGTCCCATCTCTCTGAACTATTACACTGCCCCATCCCACTGAACAATCACACTGTCCCATCCCACTGAACTATCACACTGTCCCATCACACTGAACAATGACACTCCGATCGTACTGAACAATCACACTGCCCGATCGCACTGACCAATCACACTGTCCCATCCCACTGAACAATGGCACTGTCCCATCTCACTGAAGAATCACACTGTCCTATCCCTCTGAACTATCACACTGTCCCATCGGACAGAACTATCACACTGTCCCATCTCACTGAACAATGACACTGTCCCATCTCACTGAAGAATCACACTGTCCCATCCCACTGAACTATCACACTGTCCCATCCCACTGAACTATCACATTGTCTGATCCCACTGACCAATCAGACTGTCTGATCGCACTGAACATTCACACTGACCCATCTCACTGAACAATCACACTGTCCCATCTCACTGTACTATCACACTGTCTCATCCAACTGAACAATCACACTGTCCCATCTCACTGAACAATCACACTGTCCTATCGTACTGAACAATCACACTGTCCAATCGCACTGACCAATCACACTGTCCCATCTCACTGAACAATGACGCTGTCCCATCTCACTGAAGAATCACACTGTCCCATCCCTCTGAACTATCACACTGTCCCATCGGACTGAACTATCACAGTGTCCCATCTCTCTGAACTATTACACTGCCCCATCCCACTGAACTATCACACTGTCCCATCCCACTGAGCAATCACACTGTCCCATCCCACTTACCAATCACACTGTCCGATCGCACTGAACAATCGCACTGTCTGAACGAACTGAACAATCACACTGTCCCATACCACTGAAGTATCACACTGTCCCATCCCACTGAACAATGACACTGTCCCATCCCACTGAACAATCAGACTGTCCCAACGCACTGAAGAATCACATTGTCCTATCCCACTGACCTATCACACTGTCCCATCTCACTGAACTATCACACTGTCCCATCTCACTGAACAATCACACTCCGATCGTACTGAACAATCACACTGACCGATCGCACTGACCAATCACACTGTCCCATCCCACTGAACTATCACACTGTCCCATCCCACTGAACTATCACACTGTCCCATCGCACTGCTCAATCATATTGTCCGATCGCACTGAACAATCACACTGCCCCATCGGACTGAACTATCACACTGTCCCATCCCACTGAACTATCAGACTGTCCCATCTCACTGAACTATCACACTGCCCCATCGGACTGAACTGTCACACTGTCCCATCTCACTGAACTATCACACTGTCCCATCCCACTGAACTATAACATTGTCCCATCGGACTGAACTATCACACTGTCCCATCTCACTGAACTATCACACTGTCCATCCCACTGAACTATCACACTGTCCCATCCCACTGAACTATCACACTATCCCATCCCACTGAACTATTGCACTGTCCCATCCCACTGAACTATCACACTGTCCCATCCCACTGAACTATCACACTGTCCGATCGCACTGAACAATCACACTGTCCGATCGCACTGATCTATCACACTGTCCCATCCCACTGAACTATCACACTGTCCCATCTCACTGAACAATGACACTGTCCCATCTCACTGAAGAATCACACTGTCCCATCCCACTGAACTATCACACTGTCCCATCTCACTGAACAATCACACTGTCCTATCGTACTGAACAAACACACTGTCCGATCACACTGACCAATCACTCTGTCCCATCCCACTGAACTATCACACTGTCCGATCGTACTGAAGAATCACACTGTCCCATCCCACTGAACTATCACACTGTCCCATCCCACTGAACAATGACACTGTCCCATCTCACTGAGGAATCACACTGTCCCAACCCACTGAACAATCACATTGTCTGATCCCACTGACCAATCACACTGTCCGATCGCACTGAAGAATCACACTGTCCGATCGCACTGAACTATCACACTCTCTGATCGCACTGAACAATCACACTGTCCCATCCCACTGAACTATCACACTGTCCCATCCCACTGAACTATCACACTGTCCCATCTCACTGAACAATCACACTCCGATCATACTGAACAATCAGACTGCCCGATCGCACTGACCAATCACACTGTCCCATCCCACTGAACAATCACACTGTCCCATCGCACTGAACAATGACACTGTCCCATCTCATTGAAGAATCACACTGTCCCATCCCACTGAACTATCACACTGTCCCATCGGACTGAACTATCACACTGTCCCATCTCATTGAACTGTCACACTGTCCCATCCCACTGAACTATATCATTGTCCCATCGGACTGAACTATCACACTGTCCCATCCCACTGATCTATCACACTGTCTCATCCCACTGAACTATCACACTGTCCCATCGCACTGCTCAATCATATTGTCTGATCGCACTGAACAATCACACTGCCCCATCGGACTGAACTATCACACTGTCCCATCCCACTGAACTATCACTCTGTCCCATCTCACTGAACTATCACACTGCGCCATCGGACTGAACTGTCACACTGTCCCATCTCACTGAACTATCACACTGTCCCATCCCACTGAACTATCACACTGTCCCATCGGACTGAACAAATACACTGTCCCATTGCACTGAAGAATCGTACTGTCCAATTGCTAAACTTTTTTCAGTATAATTCATAAATAATATTTTCTTACTTTTTCATTGAGTTTAAATCTTGAATGTTCCAGAACTTCATTAGTTTGGCTTCATCCTTACCTGACCCCTGTAAAGTTGATTTTGAAATAAATAATATGTATTAAATTCCTGAAACTCTTAGTTTGCATGTTTTCACAAGAGCTTTTAAACCACAGTTCAATTCATGTGGGTTACTTTTTTGTACAATTTGTACAGTTTTTATGTCAAAGAACTGCTGTTGCCAACACTTCTGTCATTACCAACACACAGCAGATTTTAGAGACGAATCAAATTTTTTTCAAACAGCTCTGGTTGCCATGGAAATGAGAAGTGACAGGGGAGGATGTGGCTGTCCTGGCTGAAGACTGAGCTTTGATGTCCAGAAATGTGAATAATATAAACGTTTACACCTCCTGATCTTGTGCATGTTTATTATGTGTCATCACCAAATGAGTTACTATTCAAGTGTTTTAGCTGAGAAATAAATATCTGCACTTTATTTCTGTATACTTAAATTACATTTTGAAGCTAGCTCTCCAGTCAAGTTAGCAAGTAAGAGACTTAACCAAATTTTTCTTTAAAATTTAGAATTGTCAATACCATCACATAATTGGCTGTGATGGTAAAATATACCATGCTGGTACTGACAGCTCTTTAGTTTAACAACTTTATTTCTATTGAAGTATAATTATAAAAGGTAAATATAATTTAAAATTACAGTGATTTTAATTAAATCGAACAAATTTCCCCTTGGGTAATTTGGTTGAGCATACCCTGAAATAAGCTTATGTGATTTAGTTCGAAGTTGTCAAGATTGCCTCAAAATCATTAGCAGACCGATCAAAAAAAAATACAGACACAATTAAAGAAGACCCAGTGAAATATCAGCAGTATCTTGAAAGAAAAAGAGAGAGATACAAGAAGAAGTAGGGAAACAGGAAAACTTAAGATCATCTGACAATTACCAAAGCATGTGGAGGGTTGAGTAAATGACTTTGTCAGCGTTAAAAAAGTGTTCGTTGTTATGGACAGTTGAAAATTAATGATCTCTAGAATCTATTTGAAATTTGAATTGCTGCTTATTCCAGTTGGGGAGGGTTTGGCAGATGTTTTATTAGCATTGTTGCTTTTTTAAACAAGACTAGACAATGCCTGGTTTAGCCATGCTGCCTATGTTCATGTTTCACGTGGGTATTTTTAACGAAGTACTCCAGCCGCCTGCCTTAAAAACTGTGATCTTCTATGGAACTTTAATAAACAGCGCAGACGGTAAGGATGTGTTTTCAATTGTAAATGTTATTTCTTCTAGTTGGACAGATGTTTTCAGAGTTAATGTTAAACTAAAACCATTCTTTGTCAGTGTAAGAATTTTTTGACATTATCATCACAGTGTATATTTTGATAGGAAAGTTTGCTTAGTAATATTGGCCTGAACTCATTTGCTGGAGTCAAATAATTTGATGCCAAAATCAGCGTTCTGTTAACAAGGGTTAAAGTTCCAATAGTCTAATTAGCAAACAAATTTTTTGTGGTTTAGCCAAGGAAAATATTGATATGCTTAAGAAAACGTGTCTCAAAAGTATATTCTCAGTTTATTAAAGGGCATTGCAAGATTGACTTTGAAATCTTTGTCATTTATTTTAAATTAAATTCTGTATTTTGATGGTGTGATGGTAATGACAACCATCCATGAAAACTCTGTAAAAAAATGCCTTAAAATATTAAAGTTCTCAAAAAGGTAAATCAGTGCCAAAATCTGGTCTTCATTCTAGAGCCTAAAGTAAAGGTTATAACATAACAAAACAAATTTCAGGAAATTTCTTTTTTCAGAATTTCAAGTGGTCAAAAGTGCCCTTAATTGAAGGATCACCTTCAATAGAACACTTTGTCCTGTATTCACTTTTTTCAATTTTTTCCACCTTTTGCATTGCAACTCATCTTGTTCACTGCAATGTTGCATTATCATCAGCCTCTCCTTGCTAGGGGTCTCTCCACACATTTCCTCTGTTTGTAAACCAACTACCTCATCCTCAGCACTATCACTCTGATTCCCATCCCTCTAAACATGCTTATCTTTCAATGTAGCCAGCCATTTCTGCTTTTATTATTATTATATAGAGTTATTACCTTGCAGTACTTATTATTTATGTATCTATAAATTTCAACCGTTTGGAGCCCTTTTTTTTAACTCGGCTATCTCTCTTCCCCCTTATGAAGAAAAAATGCTGCACTTTTTTAAAAACTCGAACATCGCTCTCTCCTTTCTGAAAAGAAACATGCTATGCTTTTTTTAAACTCAAATATCCCTTTCTCCTTTCTGAAAGAAACTTGCTGTGCTTTTGTAAACTCAAACATCTCTCCTTTCTGAAAGAAACTTGCTGTGCTTTATCTTAACTCAACCGTCTCACAGTGCTTCAACAGGTAGGTAGTCGGCTCAGGTTCGTCTTAATTCTTTCTTGTCACCACTGTTATGCTTTGTAACTCCAGAAACTAATTGAAAGAAAAATATGGGAGCTGACGATAACTCGTATATGTTTAGTTTTACTTTTAGTGAGATGTGCACATATGACGTGGTAGGGTTAGGACTAATGCCATTCATTGTAACCAATAATGAATTATATCATCTCAAAGACTGCTTACTCAAACAATATATTTACAATATTAGTTAAATATAAAATATTAAGTTCACCAAACTATCAGGGATGACGGCAGAACAGCAATGGCTGGAGTTTCTGGGGACAATTCAGAAGACGTAGAATAGATGTATCCCAAAGACGAAGTAGTATTCTAGGGAGAAGATGATTCAACCGTGGCCGACAAAGGAAGTCAAAGACAGCATAACAGCAAAGGAGAGCACATCGTAAGGAGACTCTGTACACGCGCCTCTTGAAATGCATGGGCTTTCCCTGGGACTCCAGTTTTCTCCCACAGTCCAAAGCATACTGGATAGGTTCATTTGTCTTTGTAATTTGTCCCATGATTAGGTTCGGTTTAATCAGGGTTATTGGAGGTTACTGGGATGGCATGTCAAGAAGGGCCGAAAGGCCTACTCCGTGCTGTATCTCTAAATAAAAATATAAAAAGGACAAACAGAAGCAGAGGCAGTGCATGTGGTTTATTTGGATTTTCACAAAGCCCTTGACAAAGTGCCACTCGTGGGGCTGCTTAACAAGATAAAAGCCCGTGGTATTACAGGAAAGATGCTAGCATGGATAGAAGGTTAGTGCTGAGGAAGACAAATGCAATTTTAGCATTCATTTCCAGAGAACTAGATTATAAAAGCAAGGAAGAACACTCTTGGAATATTGTGAGCAGCTTTGGGTTCCTGATCTAAGATGAGTTGGCATTGGAGAGGGCCCAGAGAAGGTTCACAAGAATGACCCCAGGAATGGAAGTGTTAACGTATGAGGAGCATTTGATAGCTCTGGACTGTACTTATAGAGTTTAGAAGAATGGGGGGAGATCTGATTGAATCCTATCAAAAACTGAAAGGCCTAGATAGAGTGAATGAGGAGAGAATATTTCCTATAGTGGGGGCATCTAGGATCAAAGGGCACAGCCTCAGGGTAGAGGGATGTCCATTTAGAACAGAGATGAGGTGGGATTTCTTTAGCCGGAGGGTAATGAATCTGTGGAGGTATACTTAAAGTGGAGGCTCTTGGTTAGTCAGAGTGTCAAAGGTTACTGGGAGAGGGCAGGAGAATGGGGTTGAGAGGGATAATAAATCAGCCATGATAGAATGGCGGAGCAGACTCACTGGGCTGAATAGCCTAATTCTGCTCCTGTGAGTTACGTACCCCATAACTGTGTTGCCAAACCAGCAGAAATGGATCACTCAGTTGGAGTCTGGATTACTAGAACTAAGAAAGTTTTATTAAAGAAACAAGCAACACAGTCATCGAAAGGATAATAAATGCAACAGTTCAGCAATGATAAACACACGTGCACAGAATTAAGATAACAGGATCAATCAAGCTCTATCGTTGTCTAGGGGTAAATGACCAATTTCAAAGTGACACAAAGTTCAGTCCAATTTAGTTCAGTTCGCAGTAATCGTTGCCATGGCGATGGACAATGTGGGGGGAGGGAGAGAGAGAACGAGAACGACTGATCATTCAGAAACGGCTTCCACTCACAGACCGGCGATATTGCTCACAAGCAGCTTTCGGGCAGGTCCTTTGTGATGTCACCTGAGGTCACCGACTGTGACCCCTCCTCCAGATGCAGTCGATCCTCTGCAGTGAACCCGGCACCCAAGCAAGGGCGGACACACACCGGGTTCCCGCTGATCGTACCTTTCCACCCCGTGCGTTTATGGCCCAGTACTTCCCACCGACCCGTGAGAGGCGCACCGCTTCCAGGGTCTCGTTACCTCGAGTGTCGTGTGTGTCCTGACTTAGCAAACCTGTCCCTTTTTATCCCCCTGTGGGGGTATCGCCTGTCCATCACTTCAAACAGTTCAGGGTTCAAAGGGGGAGCCGCTCTTGACAATACCCAGACTGATGGCTCCTTCATTAACATCTCCAATTGCTGCTTCATTGTGTGCCTTATCTCTCCCTCCCCTGAGGACAGGTGGCAGACCAACTGCTGATGCCATTGGTGTAAGCCCAGGCCAGCAAACATCTTAATTTGTGTGTATTCTCGTCACATGTGTCTTATGTTTTACAGTCTTGTGTCTTATGGAAAGATTCAAAGAAGTGTTTGGAGAAACACAACATTCGAGGAATCTCTTTCCCATTGTCTATCCATGGAAAATGGGTTTCTGGGATTGGAGGGAGAAAGCTGAGTTTGCATATCAGGAACATGTGGACATCCAGCCTTGCCATAAGTAGAGAGAAGAGTGGACTACGTACAAACTGCAGCCCAACCTCCTCATCACATCCCAGAAGCCATTTCCTGTTCCCCTCTGTGGAAGGATCTGTAGTACCCACATCAGTTGTCTTAGATTCAGACTGGAAGCAATATCCTTCATCCCTCTCCCTCACGTAGCATCACAAACAGACGGACCGTCTTTAATCACTTTGTCAATTGATTCCTGGCTTTCCAGCACATTAAAAATGCTTTCTTACTGCAGAGATCTGGGATTTCCGGAAAGTAATGCAAAGGATAATTTAGGAATGCAAGTTTCTGAGTGTAAGGTCGAAGTGTGATACCATACTGTGATACAAAAAACAGACAATGAGTTCTGCTGTGATAAAGAACTTTCAATTGCCATTCTAAGTAACACAATAACACTGAGCACTGTATTGAACTTTTTTATCACCTTGTGAAGTTATAGAGGCTCATTGAGCGGTGTAGCACAAGCCCTTCATCCCATCATGATTGTGCTAGCCGGATTAAACTAAACTCATCTTATTTCAAGTGTCAGTCTTAAATGTTGTTAACCTACCAGCTGCCAGCATCTCTCCTGGTAGCACGTTACGTTTCAGGCACGTTTCAATCACTGAGCTTAAAAAACACCATATATCTTATAGCAACAGCTTCTATTATTTGACATTTCCACCTTGGGGGAATTAACTCTATCTTCACCTCTCACAACTTTATAAACTTCTATCAGGTCAGAATCAGGTATAGTAGCACTGGAATGTATGTCCTAAAGAAGGGCTTTGGCCTGAAACGTTAACTGTTTATTCAATTTCATAGATGCTGCCTGACTTGCTGAGTTCCTCCAGCATTTTGTGTCTATTGCTCCAGATTTCGAGCATCTGCAAAATTTCCTGTCACGAAATTTGTTATTTTGCAGCAACAATACACAATAATAAAAATACCTATCAATTACATTGAGAAATGTACATAAAAAACAAGCACCGTTGTGCAGAAAGAGAGCAAACAACGAGGTAGTGTCCATCCAGGAATCTGATGGTGGAGAGGAAGAAGCTGCTCCTGACTGTTTGTTTAGGCTCCTGTACCTCCTCCTTAGTGGTAGGAATTAGAAGAGGGCATTCCCCTCAGCCTCGAATGCTCCACACAAATCAGCACGGGTGTGTCCAACCTCTTCTTATAGAGAGAAGTCTCCAATTCAGGCAGCATCCAAGCAAACCTCTTTTGCACTCTCTCCAAAACATCTACATCCTTCCTGCAATGTGGTGATCAAATACTGCAAAGATGCCCAGAATACATCTGCAACATGACATTTATAATCAATGCCCCAACTGATAAAACCAAGTATGTCTTTACACCCTGGTTATGTAATCTGATGTATTAGGCCCGAATCCTTCCACCTGTTTCCTGTCCAAGTATCTAAATAGACTTGGGGCTTAGATCAAGGTATGGTATGAGGACAGGGGCTGTCACTGCATCTACCCCTACAAGGCCAGCACTGAGGAAGTACAAGCTGAACCTGTGGTTTGATGAAATTTCTATTATCAGCTAATGTTTGCATTTAAGTGACCAAATGAAGCTTTAGGTGTTCATTACAACATCTGAGCTTTAATTACTCAAAGAAAATGTGTGTCCTGGGAAGCTGCAGAGATTGAAATTTCCTCCACAGAATGGTTGCTGAGGGTCCTGGTGGGTCAAAGACATTGGAATTCTTGGTCTGGAGTGTCCACTGCCAAACAATGAAGACTTTCTTCTTCATTGCAGAATATCAGAATCCTGGGTTTCTGGGACCTCTGAGCACACCCTGTCTCCCACGTGCACCTCATCTTCTTCCACTGCTGTTCAACATGCCTGAGGTGATGTTGCTGACAAGCGTATGTGCATTGTGTTTTAAAACAACAGTGAGGACACGACTCGGAAGGAGCTGGAGGGGTTGAGTCATAGTCATAGAGCACTACAGTACAGAAACAGACTCTCCAGCACATCTAATCCATGCCAAACTTTTATTCTACCTAGTACCATTGACCTACATCTGGACCATAGTTCTCCACATACCTCCCATCTAGATACTTACCCACACTTCTCTTAAATATTACATTCAAGCCTGCATCGGCCACTCCTTGTACAGATTAGAAGAACATGTGCGGAAGAAAAGCAAATAAGTTTTACCAGCTTTTTGTCAAAAGTATATGCCCCGTTTATGTGGCCAGCCTACAATCTGCCCGATTTACTCCTTGGGTGGGAGGAGTAATGTTGTTAAAAGTAACACAAAACTTTGGTCTAAAGGACAATGCCTGTACCAAGCTCTATACGTTGGTCTATTCCAGTCCTTGAGTTCCAGAGGAAGATTGATCTCACGCGGTGCACGTTTGGGGCAAGCGTAGGTCAAGACCAATGGGCTGCCAACTTTGATGTGTGTTCTGATTTTGAAGCTGCTGACTGTGCATGTATTCATCTACCACAAAGATACCCACACTTAGCTGGCTAAATATGCATCACTTAAGTTACGAAACACCTTGGAGTGACACAGCTCCAACAACTGGGTCATTTCATAGGGTGAAGTATAATCAGATGGCAAGACAATGACCAAGATTAGCTAAGAGGAGGAAAAGAGAGCTGAGGTTCGGGAAGGAATTCAGGGCCATGACAGCTGAAGGCTGGACTGCCAACATCTGTGGGGATGGAGGGAAATTCTCCCTGGCCTCTGCAACACCCAGCTGTCGACGCTGGAGTACGTAGGCAGATATATTTTTAATTCTCCCTGGCCTCTGCAACACCCAGCTGTCGACGCTGGAGTACGTAGGCAGATATATTTTTAATTCTCCCTGGCCTCTGCAACACCCAGCTGTCGACGCTGGAGTACGTAGGCAGGTATATTTTTAGTTCTCCCTGGCCTCTGCAACACCCAGCTGTCGACGCAGGAGTACGTAGGCAGGTATATTTTTAGTTCTCCCTGGCCTCTGCAACACCCAGCTGTCGACGCTGGAGTACGTAGGCAGATATATTTTTAGTTCTCCCTGGCCTCTGCAACACCCAGCTGTCGATGATGGAGTACATATTTGGTAATGCTCACAAAGATGTCTGTCTGCTGGAAAATTTCAGAACAGCAGTCAATATCTCTGCTGACAGACACTGGATGGAAAAGCGTCTCTTCTCCCTCCATTCTCAAGGGCCCCTGAGATAGAAGAACATTCGTGGAGAAATAAAACAAAGTAACCTGCCTTTTGCATGAGTCAGCTTTATTTTTGATGAGAAACCAGAAACGTAAGAGCATGTTGCACAGTCAGTCAGTAACTGAACACAGCAAGAAACTGTCAAAGCCAGGAAGCTAAGCAGCCTCTGCAACCCTGCACAGCTGAACATCACACCGGGGAAACAGGAGGGGGGGGGGGAGTACCAGGATTCGGGGTGTAGTACAGTAAACCTCACACCGGGGACATGGGGGGTGGGGGGGGGGGAGTACCAGGACTCTGGGTGTATTACAGTAAACCTCACACCGGGGACATGGGGGGTGGGGGGGGGGGGAGTACCAGGACTCTGGGTGTATTACAGTAAACCTCACACCAGGGACACGGGAGGGTGGGTGTACCAGGACTCTGGGTGTATTACAGTAAACCTCACACCGGGGACACGGGGGGTGGGGGGGGGGGAGTACCAGGACTCTGGGTGCAGTACAGTAAACCTCACACCGGGGACACGGGAGGGTGGGTGTACCAGGACTCTGGGTGTATTACAGTAAACCTCACACCGGGGACATGGGGGGTGGGAGGGTCGGAGTACAAGGACTCTGGGTGTAGTACAGTAAACCTCACACCGGGGACACAGGAGTGCGGGGGAGTACCAGGACTCTGGGTGTAGTATAGTAAACCTCACACCGGGGACACAGGACGGTGGGGGGGAGTACCAGGACTCTGGGTGTAGTACAGTAAACCTCACACCGGGGACACGGGGGGTGGGGTGGGTGTACCAGGACTCTGGGTGTAGTACAGTAAACCTCACACCGGGGACACAGGAGTGGGGGGAGTACCAGGACTCTGGGTGTATTACAGTAAACCTCACACCGGGGACACGGGGAGGGTGGGTGTACCAGGACTCTGGGTGTATTACAGTAAACCTCACACTGGGGACACAGGAGGGGGGGGGGGGAGTACCAGGATTCGGGGTGTATTACAGTAAACCTCACACCGGGGACACGGGGAGGTGGAAGTACCAGGACTCTGGGTGTAGTACAGTAAACCTCACACCGGGGACATGGGGGGTGGGGGGGGGAGTACCAGGACTCTGGGTGTAGTACAGTAAACCTCACACCGGGGACACGGGGGAGGTGGGAGTACCAGGACTCTGGGTGTAGTACAGTAAACCTCACACCGGGGACACGGGGGAGGGTGGGTGTACCAGGACTCTGGGTGTATTACAGTAAACCTCACACTGGGGACACAGGAGGGGCGGGGGGAGTACCAGGACTCTGGGTGTAGTACAGTAAACCTCACACCGGGGACACGGGGGAGGGTGGGTGTACCAGGACTCTGGGTGTAGTACAGTAAACCTCACACCGGGGACACGGGGGAGGGTCGGAGTACCAGGACTCCGGGTGTAGTACAGTAAACCTCACACCGGGGACACGGGGGAGGGTCGGAGTACCAGGACTCCGGGTGTAGTACAGTAAACCTCACACCGGGACAACGGGGGAGGTGGGAGTACCAGGACTCTGGGTGTAGTACAGTAAACCTCACACCGGGGACACGGGGGAGGGTCGGAGTACCAGGACTCTGGGTGTAGTACAGTAAACCTCACACCGGGGACACGGGGGAGGGTCGGAGTACCAGGATTCCGGGTGTAGTACAGTAAACCTCACACCGGGGACACGGGGGAGGGTCGGAGTACCAGGACTCTGGGTGTAGTACAGTAAACCTCACACCGGGGACACGGGAGGGTGGGTGTACCAGGACTCTGGGTGTAGTACAGTAAACCTCACACCGGGACAACGGGGGAGGGTCGGAGTACCAGGACTTCGGGGTGTAGTACAGTAAACCTCACACCGGGGACACGGGGGAGGGTCGGAGTACCAGGACTCTGGGTGTAGTACAGTAAACCTCACACCGGGGACACGGGGGAGGTGGGAGTACCAGGACTCTGGGTGTAGTACAGTAAACCTCACACCGGGGACACAGGAGTTGGGGGGGAGTACCAGGACTCTGGGTGTATTACAGTAAACCTCACACCGGGGACACGGGAGGGTGGGTGTACCAGGACTCTGGGTGTAGTACAGTAAACCTCACACCGGGGACACAGGAGGGTGGGTGTACCAGGAGTCTGGGTGTAGTACAGTAAACCTCACACCAGGGACACGGGGGAGGTGGGAGTACGAGGACTCTGGGTGTAGTACAGTAAACCTCACACCGGGGACACGGGGGAGGGTCGGAGTACCAGGATTCAGGGTGTAGTACAGTAAACCTCACACCGGGGACACGGGGGAGGGTCGGAGTACCAGGACTCTGGGTGTAGTACAGTAAACCTCACACCGGGGACACGGGGGAGGGTGGGTGTACCAGGACTCTGGGTGTAGTACAGTAAACCTCACACCGGGGACACAGGAGGGGGGTGGGAGTACCAGGACTCTGGGTGTAGTACAGTAAACCTCACACCGGGGACACGGGGGAGGGTCGGAGTACCAGGACTCTGGGTGTAGTACAGTAAACCTCACACCGGGGACACGGGAGGGTGGGTGTACCAGGACTCTGGGAGTAGTACAGTAAACCTCACACCGGGACAACGGGGGAGGGTCGGAGTACCAGGACTTCGGGGTGTAGTACAGTAAACCTCACACCGGGGACACGGGGGAGGGTCGGAGTACCAGGACTCTGGGTGTAGTACAGTAAACCTCACACCGGGGACACGGGGGAGGTGGGAGTACCAGGACTCTGGGTGTAGTACAGTAAACCTCACACCGGGGACACAGGAGTTGGGGGGGAGTACCAGGACTCTGGGTGTATTACAGTAAACCTCACACCGGGGACACGGGAGGGTGGGTGTACCAGGACTCTGGGTGTAGTACAGTAAACCTCACACCGGGAACACAGGAGGGTGGGTGTACCAGGAGTCTGGGTGTAGTACAGTAAACCTCACACCAGGGACACGGGGGAGGTGGGAGTACGAGGACTCTGGGTGTAGTACAGTAAACCTCACACCGGGGACACGGGGGAGGGTCGGAGTACCAGGATTCAGGGTGTAGTACAGTAAACCTCACACCGGGGACACGGGGGAGGGTCGGAGTACCAGGACTCTGGGTGTAGTACAGTAAACCTCACACCGGGGACACGGGGGAGGGTGGGTGTACCAGGACTCTGGGTGTAGTACAGTAAACCTCACACCGGGGACACAGGAGGGGGGTGGGAGTACCAGGACTCTGGGTGTAGTACAGTAAACCTCACACCGGGGACACGGGGGAGGGTCGGAGTACCAGGACTCTGGGTGTAGTACAGTAAACCTCACACCGGGGACACGGGGGAGGGTCGGAGTACCAGGACTCTGGGTGTAGTACAGTAAACCTCACACCGGGGACACGGGGGAGGGGTGAGTACCAGAACTCTGGGTGTATTACAGTAAACCTCACACCGGGGACACGGGGGAGGGTCGGAGTACCAGGACTCTGGGTGTAGTACAGTAAACCTCACACCGGGGACACGGGGGAGAGTGGGTGTACCAGGACTCTGGGTGGAGTACAGTAAACCTCACACCGGGGACACGGGGGAGGGTGGGTGTACCAGGACTCTGGGTGTAGTACAGTAAATCTCATACCAGGGACACGAGGGAGGGTCGGAGTACCAGGACTCTGGGTGTATTACAGTAAACCTCACACCGGGGACACGGGGGAGGGTTGGAGTACAAGGACTTCGGGTGTAGTACAGTAAACCTCACACCGGGGACACGGGGGAGAGGTGAGTACCAGAACTCTGGGTGTATTACAGTAAACCTCGCACCGGGGACACGGGGAGGTGGGAGTACCAGGACTCTGGGTGTAGTACAGTAAACCTCACACCGGGGACACGGGGGAGAGTGGGTGTACCAGGACTCTGGGTGGAGTACAGTAAACCTCACACCGGGGACACGGGGGAGGGTCGGAGTACCAGGACTCTGGGTGTAGTACAGTAAACCTCACACCGGGGACACGGGGGAGGGTGGGTGTACCAGGACTCTGGGTGTAGTACAGTAAATCTCATACCAGGGACACGAGGGAGGGTCGGAGTACCAGGACTCTGGGTGTATTACAGTAAACCTCACACCGGGGACACGGGGGAGGGTCGGAGTACCAGGACTTCGGGTGTAGTACAGTAAACCTCACACCGGGGACACGGGGGAGGGGTGAGTACCAGAACTCTGGGTGTATTACAGTAAACCTCGCACCGGGGACACGGGGAGGTGGGAGTACCAGGACTCTGGATGTAGTACAGTAAACCTCATACCGGGGACACGGGAGGGGGGTGGGAGTACCAGGACTCTGGGTGTATTACAGTAAACCTCACACCGGGGACACGGGGGAGGGTCGGAACACCAGGACTCTGGGTGTAGTACAGTAAACCTCACACCGGGGACACAGGACGGTGGGGGGGAGTACCAGGACTCTGGGTGTAGTACAGTAAACCTCACACCGGGGACACGGGGGAGGGTCGGTGTACCAGGACTCTGGGTGTAGTACAGTAAACTTCACACCGGGGACACGGGGGAGGGTCGGAGTACCAGGACTCTGGGTGTAGTACAGTAAACCTCACACCGGGGACACGGGGGAGAGTGGGTGTACCAGGACTCTGGGTGTAGTACAGTAAACCTCACACCAGGGAGACGGGGGAGGTGGGAGTACCAGGACTCTGGGTGTAGTACAGTAAACTTCACACCGGGGACACGGGAGAGGTGGGAGTACCAGGACTCTGGGTGTAGTACAGTAAACCTCACACCGGGGACACGGGGGAGGGTCGGAGTACCAGGACTCTGGGTGTAGTACAGTAAACCTCACACCGGGGACACGGGGGAGGGGTGAGTACCAGAACTCTGGGTGTATTACAGTAAACCTCACACCGGGGACACGGGGGAGGGTCGGAGTACCAGGACTCTGGGTGTAGTACAGTAAACCTCACACCGGGGACACGGGGGAGAGTGGGTGTACCAGGACTCTGGGTGGAGTACAGTAAACCTCACACCGGGGACACGGGGGAGGGTGGGTGTACCAGGACTCTGGGTGTAGTACAGTAAATCTCATACCAGGGACACGAGGGAGGGTCGGAGTACCAGGACTCTGGGTGTATTACAGTAAACCTCACACCGGGGACACGGGGGAGGGTTGGAGTACAAGGACTTCGGGTGTAGTAGAGTAAACCTCACACCGGGGACACGGGGGAGAGGTGAGTACCAGAACTCTGGGTGTATTACAGTAAACCTCGCACCGGGGACACGGGGAGGTGGGAGTACCAGGACTCTGGGTGTAGTACAGTAAACCTCACACCGGGGACACGGGGGAGGGTGGGTGTACCAGGACTCTGGGTGGAGTACAGTAAACCTCACACCGGGGACACGGGGGAGGGTCGGAGTACCAGGACTCTGGGTGTAGTACAGTAAACCTCACACCGGGGACACGGGGGAGGGTGGGTGTACCAGGACTCTGGGTGTAGTACAGTAAATCTCATACCAGGGACACGAGGGAGGGTCGGAGTACCAGGACTCTGGGTGTATTACAGTAAACCTCACACCGGGGACACGGGGGAGGGTCGGAGTACCAGGACTTCGGGTGTAGTACAGTAAACCTCACACCGGGGACACGGGGGAGGGTCGGAACACCAGGACTCTGGGTGTAGTACAGTAAACCTCACACCGGGGACACAGGACGGTGGGGGGGAGTACCAGGACTCTGGGTGTAGTACAGTAAACCTCACACCGGGGACACGGGGGAGGGTCGGTGTACCAGGACTCTGGGTGTAGTACAGTAAACTTCACACCGGGGACACGGGGGAGGGTCGGAGTACCAGGACTCTGGGTGTAGTACAGTAAACCTCACACCGGGGACACGGGGGAGAGTGGGTGTACCAGGACTCTGGGTGTAGTACAGTAAACCTCACACCAGGGAGACGGGGGAGGTGGGAGTACCAGGACTCTGGGTGTAGTACAGTAAACTTCACACCGGGGACACGGGAGAGGTGGGAGTATCAGGACTCTGGGTGTAGTACAGTAAACCTCACACCGGGGACACGGGGGAGGGTGGGTGTACCAGGACTCTGGGTGTAGTACAGTAAATCTCATACCAGGGACACGGGGGAGGGTCGGAGTACCAGGACTCTGGGTGTAGTACAGTAAACCTCACAGCGGGGACACAGGAGTGCGGGTGAGTACCAGGACTCTGGGTGTAGTACAGTAAACCTCACACCGGGGACACGGGGGAGGGTCGGAGTACCAGGACTTTGGGTGTAGTACAGTAAACCTCACACCGGGGACACGGGGGAGGGTCGGAGTACCAGGACTCTGGGTGTAGTACAGTAAACCTCACACCGGGGACACGGGAGGGTGGGTGTACCAGGACTCTGGGTGTAGTACAGTAAACCTCACACCGGGGACACGGGGAGGGTGGGTGTACCAGGACTCTGGGTGTATTACAGTAAACCTCACACTGGGGACACAGGAGGGGGGGGGGGAGTACCAGGATTCGGGGTGTATTACAGTAAACCTCACACCGGGGACACGGGGAGGTGGAAGTACCAGGACTCTGGGTGTAGTACAGTAAACCTCACACCGGGGACATGGGGGGTGGGGGGGGGAGTACCAGGACTCTGGGTGTAGTACAGTAAACCTCACACCGGGGACACGGGGGAGGTGGGAGTACCAGGACTCTGGGTGTAGTACAGTAAACCTCACACCGGGGACACGGGGGAGGGTGGGTGTACCAGGACTCTGGGTGTATTACAGTAAACCTCACACTGGGGACACAGGAGGGGCGGGGGGAGTACCAGGACTCTGGGTGTAGTACAGTAAACCTCACACCGGGGACACGGGGGAGGGTGGGTGTACCAGGACTCTGGGTGTAGTACAGTAAACCTCACACCGGGGACACGGGGGAGGGTCGGAGTACCAGGACTCCGGGTGTAGTACAGTAAACCTCACACCGGGGACACGGGGGAGGGTCGGAGTACCAGGACTCCGGGTGTAGTACAGTAAACCTCACACCGGGACAACGGGGGAGGTGGGAGTACCAGGACTCTGGGTGTAGTACAGTAAACCTCACACCGGGGACACGGGGGAGGGTCGGAGTACCAGGACTCTGGGTGTAGTACAGTAAACCTCACACCGGGGACACGGGGGAGGGTCGGAGTACCAGGATTCCGGGTGTAGTACAGTAAACCTCACACCGGGGACACGGGGGAGGGTCGGAGTACCAGGACTCTGGGTGTAGTACAGTAAACCTCACACCGGGGACACGGGAGGGTGGGTGTACCAGGACTCTGGGTGTAGTACAGTAAACCTCACACCGGGACAACGGGGGAGGGTCGGAGTACCAGGACTTCGGGGTGTAGTACAGTAAACCTCACACCGGGGACACGGGGGAGGGTCGGAGTACCAGGACTCTGGGTGTAGTACAGTAAACCTCACACCGGGGACACGGGGAAGGTGGGAGTACCAGGACTCTGGGTGTAGTACAGTAAACCTCACACCGGGGACACAGGAGTTGGGGGGGAGTACCAGGACTCTGGGTGTATTACAGTAAACCTCACACCGGGGACACGGGAGGGTGGGTGTACCAGGACTCTGGGTGTAGTACAGTAAACCTCACACCGGGGACACAGGAGGGTGGGTGTACCAGGAGTCTGGGTGTAGTACAGTAAACCTCACACCAGGGACACGGGGGAGGTGGGAGTACGAGGACTCTGGGTGTAGTACAGTAAACCTCACACCGGGGACACGGGGGAGGGTCGGAGTACCAGGATTCAGGGTGTAGTACAGTAAACCTCACACCGGGGACACGGGGGAGGGTCGGAGTACCAGGACTCTGGGTGTAGTACAGTAAACCTCACACCGGGGACACGGGGGAGGGTGGGTGTACCAGGACTCTGGGTGTAGTACAGTAAACCTCACACCGGGGACACAGGAGGGGGGTGGGAGTACCAGGACTCTGGGTGTAGTACAGTAAACCTCACACCGGGGACACGGGGGAGGGTCGGAGTACCAGGACTCTGGGTGTAGTACAGTAAACCTCACACCGGGGACACGGGAGGGTGGGTGTACCAGGACTCTGGGAGTAGTACAGTAAACCTCACACCGGGACAACGGGGGAGGGTCGGAGTACCAGGACTTCGGGGTGTAGTACAGTAAACCTCACACCGGGGACACGGGGGAGGGTCGGAGTACCAGGACTCTGGGTGTAGTACAGTAAACCTCACACCGGGGACACGGGGGAGGTGGGAGTACCAGGACTCTGGGTGTAGTACAGTAAACCTCACACCGGGGACACAGGAGTTGGGGGGGAGTACCAGGACTCTGGGTGTATTACAGTAAACCTCACACCGGGGACACGGGAGGGTGGGTGTACCAGGACTCTGGGTGTAGTACAGTAAACCTCACACCGGGAACACAGGAGGGTGGGTGTACCAGGAGTCTGGGTGTAGTACAGTAAACCTCACACCAGGGACACGGGGGAGGTGGGAGTACGAGGACTCTGGGTGTAGTACAGTAAACCTCACACCGGGGACACGGGGGAGGGTCGGAGTACCAGGATTCAGGGTGTAGTACAGTAAACCTCACACCGGGGACACGGGGGAGGGTCGGAGTACCAGGACTCTGGGTGTAGTACAGTAAACCTCACACCGGGGACACGGGGGAGGGTGGGTGTACCAGGACTCTGGGTGTAGTACAGTAAACCTCACACCGGGGACACAGGAGGGGGGTGGGAGTACCAGGACTCTGGGTGTAGTACAGTAAACCTCACACCGGGGACACGGGGGAGGGTCGGAGTACCAGGACTCTGGGTGTAGTACAGTAAACCTCACACCGGGGACACGGGGGAGGGTCGGAGTACCAGGACTCTGGGTGTAGTACAGTAAACCTCACACCGGGGACACGGGGGAGGGGTGAGTACCAGAACTCTGGGTGTATTACAGTAAACCTCACACCGGGGACACGGGGGAGGGTCGGAGTACCAGGACTCTGGGTGTAGTACAGTAAACCTCACACCGGGGACACGGGGGAGAGTGGGTGTACCAGGACTCTGGGTGGAGTACAGTAAACCTCACACCGGGGACACGGGGGAGGGTGGGTGTACCAGGACTCTGGGTGTAGTACAGTAAATCTCATACCAGGGACACGAGGGAGGGTCGGAGTACCAGGACTCTGGGTGTATTACAGTAAACCTCACACCGGGGACACGGGGGAGGGTTGGAGTACAAGGACTTCGGGTGTAGTACAGTAAACCTCACACCGGGGACACGGGGGAGAGGTGAGTACCAGAACTCTGGGTGTATTACAGTAAACCTCGCACCGGGGACACGGGGAGGTGGGAGTACCAGGACTCTGGGTGTAGTACAGTAAACCTCACACCGGGGACACGGGGGAGAGTGGGTGTACCAGGACTCTGGGTGGAGTACAGTAAACCTCACACCGGGGACACGGGGGAGGGTCGGAGTACCAGGACTCTGGGTGTAGTACAGTAAACCTCACACCGGGGACACGGGGGAGGGTGGGTGTACCAGGACTCTGGGTGTAGTACAGTAAATCTCATACCAGGGACACGAGGGAGGGTCGGAGTACCAGGACTCTGGGTGTATTACAGTAAACCTCACACCGGGGACACGGGGGAGGGTCGGAGTACCAGGACTTCGGGTGTAGTACAGTAAACCTCACACCGGGGACACGGGGGAGGGGTGAGTACCAGAACTCTGGGTGTATTACAGTAAACCTCGCACCGGGGACACGGGGAGGTGGGAGTACCAGGACTCTGGATGTAGTACAGTAAACCTCATACCGGGGACACGGGAGGGGGGTGGGAGTACCAGGACTCTGGGTGTATTACAGTAAACCTCACACCGGGGACACGGGGGAGGGTCGGAACACCAGGACTCTGGGTGTAGTACAGTAAACCTCACACCGGGGACACAGGACGGTGGGGGGGAGTACCAGGACTCTGGGTGTAGTACAGTAAACCTCACACCGGGGACACGGGGGAGGGTCGGTGTACCAGGACTCTGGGTGTAGTACAGTAAACTTCACACCGGGGACACGGGGGAGGGTCGGAGTACCAGGACTCTGGGTGTAGTACAGTAAACCTCACACCGGGGACACGGGGGAGAGTGGGTGTACCAGGACTCTGGGTGTAGTACAGTAAACCTCACACCAGGGAGACGGGGGAGGTGGGAGTACCAGGACTCTGGGTGTAGTACAGTAAACTTCACACCGGGGACACGGGAGAGGTGGGAGTACCAGGACTCTGGGTGTAGTACAGTAAACCTCACACCGGGGACACGGGGGAGGGTCGGAGTACCAGGACTCTGGGTGTAGTACAGTAAACCTCACACCGGGGACACGGGGGAGGGGTGAGTACCAGAACTCTGGGTGTATTACAGTAAACCTCACACCGGGGACACGGGGGAGGGTCGGAGTACCAGGACTCTGGGTGTAGTACAGTAAACCTCACACCGGGGACACGGGGGAGAGTGGGTGTACCAGGACTCTGGGTGGAGTACAGTAAACCTCACACCGGGGACACGGGGGAGGGTGGGTGTACCAGGACTCTGGGTGTAGTACAGTAAATCTCATACCAGGGACACGAGGGAGGGTCGGAGTACCAGGACTCTGGGTGTATTACAGTAAACCTCACACCGGGGACACGGGGGAGGGTTGGAGTACAAGGACTTCGGGTGTAGTAGAGTAAACCTCACACCGGGGACACGGGGGAGAGGTGAGTACCAGAACTCTGGGTGTATTACAGTAAACCTCGCACCGGGGACACGGGGAGGTGGGAGTACCAGGACTCTGGGTGTAGTACAGTAAACCTCACACCGGGGACACGGGGGAGGGTGGGTGTACCAGGACTCTGGGTGGAGTACAGTAAACCTCACACCGGGGACACGGGGGAGGGTCGGAGTACCAGGACTCTGGGTGTAGTACAGTAAACCTCACACCGGGGACACGGGGGAGGGTGGGTGTACCAGGACTCTGGGTGTAGTACAGTAAATCTCATACCAGGGACACGAGGGAGGGTCGGAGTACCAGGACTCTGGGTGTATTACAGTAAACCTCACACCGGGGACACGGGGGAGGGTCGGAGTACCAGGACTTCGGGTGTAGTACAGTAAACCTCACACCGGGGACACGGGGGAGGGTCGGAACACCAGGACTCTGGGTGTAGTACAGTAAACCTCACACCGGGGACACAGGACGGTGGGGGGGAGTACCAGGACTCTGGGTGTAGTACAGTAAACCTCACACCGGGGACACGGGGGAGGGTCGGTGTACCAGGACTCTGGGTGTAGTACAGTAAACTTCACACCGGGGACACGGGGGAGGGTCGGAGTACCAGGACTCTGGGTGTAGTACAGTAAACCTCACACCGGGGACACGGGGGAGAGTGGGTGTACCAGGACTCTGGGTGTAGTACAGTAAACCTCACACCAGGGAGACGGGGGAGGTGGGAGTACCAGGACTCTGGGTGTAGTACAGTAAACTTCACACCGGGGACACGGGAGAGGTGGGAGTATCAGGACTCTGGGTGTAGTACAGTAAACCTCACACCGGGGACACGGGGGAGGGTGGGTGTACCAGGACTCTGGGTGTAGTACAGTAAATCTCATACCAGGGACACGGGGGAGGGTCGGAGTACCAGGACTCTGGGTGTAGTACAGTAAACCTCACAGCGGGGACACAGGAGTGCGGGTGAGTACCAGGACTCTGGGTGTAGTACAGTAAACCTCACACCGGGGACACGGGGGAGGGTCGGAGTACCAGGACTTTGGGTGTAGTACAGTAAACCTCACACCGGGGACACGGGGGAGGGTCGGAGTACCAGGACTCTGGGTGTAGTACAGTAAACCTCACACCGGGGACACGGGAGGGTGGGTGTACCAGGACTCTGGGTGTAGTACAGTAAACCTCACACCGGGGACACGGGGGAGGGTCGGAGTACCAGGACTCTGGGTGTAGTACAGTAAACCTCACACCGGGGACACAGGACGGTGGGTGTACCAGGACTCTGGGTGTATTACAGTAAACCTCACACCGGGGACACGGGGAGGTGGGAGTACCAGGACTCTGGGTGTAGTACAGTAAACCTCACACTGGGGACACAGGAGGGGCGGGGGGAGTACCAGGACTCTGGGTGTAGTACAGTAAACCTCACACCGGGGACACGGGAGGGTGTGTGAGTACCAGAACTCTGGGTGTATTACAGTAAACCTCACACCGGGGACACGGGAGAGGTGGGAGTACCAGGACTCTGGGTGTAGTACAGTAAACCTCACACCGGGGACACGGGGGAGGTGGGAGTACCAGGATTCAGGGTGTAGTACAGTAAACCTCACACCGGGAACACGGGGGAGGGTGGGAGTACCAGGATTCAGGGTGTAGTACAGTAAACCTCACACCGGGGACACGGGGGAGGGTCGGAGTACCAGGACTCTGGGTGTAGTACAGTAAACCTCACACCGGGGACACGGGGGATGTGGGTGTACCAGAACTCTGGGTGTAGTACAGTAAACCTCACACCAGGGAGACGGGGGAGGTGGGAGTACCAGGACTCTGGGTGTAGTAAAGTAAACTTCACACCGGGGACACGGGGGAGGGTCGGAGTACCAGGACTCTGGGTGTAGTACAGTAAACCTCACACCGGGGACACGGGGGAGGGGTGAGTACCAGAACTCTGGGTGTATTACAGTAAACCTCACACCGGGGACACGGGGAGGTGGGAGTACCAGGACTCTGGGTGTATTACAGTAAACCTCACACCGTGGACACGGGGGAGGGGTGAGTACCAGAACTCTGGGTGCAGTACAGTAAACCTCACACCGGGGACACAGGAGTTGGGGGGGAGTACCAGGACTCTGGGTGTATTACAGTAAACCTCACACCGGGGACACGGGGAGGTGGGAGTACCAGGACTCTGGGTGTATTACAGTAAACCTCACACCGTGGACACGGGGGAGGGGTGAGTACCAGAACTCTGGGTGCAGTACAGTAAACCTCACACCGGGGACACAGGAGTTGGGGGGGAGTACCAGGACTCTGGGTGTATTACAGTAAACCTCACACCGGGGACACGGGGGAGGGTCGGAGTATCAGGACTCTGGGTGTAGTACAGTAAACCTCACACCGGGGACACAGGAGTGGGGGGGAGTACCAGGACTCTGGGTGTAGTACAGTAAACCTCACACCGGGGACACAGGAGGGTGGGTGTACCAGGAGTCTGGGTGTAGTACAGTAAACCTCACACCGGGGACACGGGGAGGTGGGAGTACCAGGACTCTGGGTGTAGTACAGTAAACCTCACACAGGGGACACGGGGGAGGGTCGGAGTACCAGGACTCTGGGTGTAGTACAGTAAACCTCACACCGGGGACACGGGAGAGGTGGGAGTACCAGGACTCTGGGTGTAGTACAGTAAACTTCACACCGGGGACATGGGGGAGGGTCGGAGTACCAGGACTTCGGGTGTAGTACAGTAAACCTCACACCGGGGACACGGGAGGGTGGGTGAGTACCAGGACTCTGGGTGTATTAGAGTAAACCTCACACCGGGGACACGGGGAGGTGGGAATACCAGGACTCTGGGTGTAGTACAGTAAACCTCACACCGGGGACACTGGAGGGTGGGTGTACCAGGAGTCTGGGTGTATTACAGTAAACCTCACACCAGGGACACGGGGGAGGGTGGGAGTACCAGGACTCTGGGTGTAGTACAGTAAACCTCACACCGGGGACACGGGGGAGGGTGGGTGTACCAGGACTCTGGGTGTAGTACAGTAAACCTCACACCGGGGACACGGGGGAGGGTCGGAGTACCAGGATTCAGGGTGTAGTACAGTAAACCTCACACCGGGGACACGGGGGAGGGTCGGAGTACCAGGACTCTGGGTGTAGTACAGTAAACCTCACACCGGGGACACGGGGGAGGGTGGGTGTACCAGGACTCTGGGTGTAGTACAGTAAACCTCACACCGGGGACACAGGAGGGGGGTGGGAGTACCAGGACTCTGGGTGTAGTACAGTAAACCTCACACCGGGGACACGGGGGAGGGTCGGAGTACCAGGACTCTGGGTGTAGTACAGTAAACCTCACACCGGGGACACGGGAGAGGTGGGAGTACCAGGACTCTGGGTGTAGTACAGTAAACTTCACACCGGGGACACGGGGGAGGGTCGGAGTACCAGGACTTCGGGTGCAGTACAGTAAACCTCACACCGGGGACACGGGGGAGGGTCGGAGTACCAGGACTCTGGGTGTAGTACAGTAAACCTCACACCGGGGACACGGGGGAGGGGTGAGTACCAGAACTCTGGGTGTATTACAGTAAACCTCACACCGGGGACACGGGGGAGGATCGGAGTACCAGGACTCTGGGTGCAGTACAGTAAACCTCACACCGGGGGACACGGAGAGGTGGGAGTACCAGGACTCTGGGTGTAGTACAGTAAACCTCACACCGGGGACACGGGGGAGGGTGGGTGTACCAGGACTCTGGGTGTAGTACAGTAAACCTCACACCGGGGACACGGGGGAGGGTCGGAGTACCAGGACTCCGGGTGTAGTACAGTAAACCTCACACCGGGGACACGGGGGAGGGTCGGAGTACCAGGACTCCGGGTGTAGTACAGTAAACCTCACACCGGGACAACGGGGGAGGTGGGAGTACCAGGACTCTGGGTGTAGTACAGTAAACCTCACACCGGGGACACGGGGAGGGTCGGAGTACCAGGACTCTGGGTGTAGTACAGTAAACCTCACACCGGGGACACGGGGGAGGGTCGGAGTACCAGGATTCCGGGTGTAGTACAGTAAACCTCACACCGGGGACACGGGGGAGGGTCGGAGTACCAGGACTCTGGGTGTAGTACAGTAAACCTCACACCGGGGACACGGGAGGGTGGGTGTACCAGGACTCTGGGTGTAGTACAGTAAACCTCACACCGGGACAACGGGGGAGGGTCGGAGTACCAGGACTTCGGGTGTAGTACAGTAAACCTCACACCGGGGACACGGGGAGGGTCGGAGTACCAGGACTCTGGGTGTAGTACAGTAAACCTCACACCGGGGACACGGGGGAGGTGGGAGTACCAGGACTCTGGGTGTAGTACAGTAAACCTCACACCGGGGACACAGGAGTTGGGGGGAGTACCAGGACTCTGGGTGTATTACAGTAAACCTCACACCGGGGACACGGGAGGGTGGGTGTACCAGGACTCAGGGTGTAGTACAGTAAACCTCACACCGGGGACACAGGAGGGTGGGTGTACCAGGAGTCTGGGTGTAGTACAGTAAACCTCACACCAGGGACACGGGGGAGGTGGGAGTACGAGGACTCTGGGTGTAGTACAGTAAACCTCACACCGGGGACACGGGGGAGGGTCGGAGTACCAGGATTCAGGGTGTAGTACAGTAAACCTCACACCGGGGACACGGGGGAGGGTCGGAGTACCAGGACTCTGGGTGTAGTACAGTAAACCTCACACCGGGGACACGGGGGAGGGTGGGTGTACCAGGACTCTGGGTGTAGTACAGTAAACCTCACACCGGGGACACAGGAGGGGGGTGGGAGTACCAGGACTCTGGGTGTAGTACAGTAAACCTCACACCGGGGACACGGGGGAGGGTCGGAGTACCAGGACTCTGGGTGTAGTACAGTAAACCTCACACCGGGGACACGGGAGGGTGGGTGTACCAGGACTCTGGGTGTAGTACAGTAAACCTCACACCGGGACAACGGGGGAGGGTCGGAGTACCAGGACTTCGGGGTGTAGTACAGTAAACCTCACACCGGGGACACGGGGGAGGGTCGGAGTACCAGGACTCTGGGTGTAGTACAGTAAACCTCACACCGGGGACACGGGGGAGGTGGGAGTACCAGGACTCTGGGTGTAGTACAGTAAACCTCACACCGGGGACACAGGAGTTGGGGGGGAGTACCAGGACTCTGGGTGTATTACAGTAAACCTCACACCGGGGACACGGGAGGGTGGGTGTACCAGGACTCTGGGTGTAGTACAGTAAACCTCACACCGGGAACACAGGAGGGTGGGTGTACCAGGAGTCCTGGGTGTAGTACAGTAAACCTCACACCAGGGACACGGGGGAGGTGGGAGTACGAGGACTCTGGGTGTAGTACAGTAAACCTCACACCGGGGACACGGGGGAGGGTCGGAGTACCAGGATTCAGGGTGTAGTACAGTAAACCTCACACCGGGGACACGGGGGAGGGTCGGAGTACCAGGACTCTGGGTGTAGTACAGTAAACCTCACACCGGGGACACGGGGGAGGGTGGGTGTACCAGGACTCTGGGTGTAGTACAGTAAACCTCACACCGGGGACACAGGAGGGGGGTGGGAGTACCAGGACTCTGGGTGTAGTACAGTAAACCTCACACCGGGGACACGGGGGAGGGTCGGAGTACCAGGACTCTGGGTGTAGTACAGTAAACCTCACACCGGGGACACGGGGGAGGGTCGGAGTACCAGGACTCTGGGTGTAGTACAGTAAACCTCACACCGGGGACACGGGGGAGGGGTGAGTACCAGAACTCTGGGTGTATTACAGTAAACCTCACACCGGGGACACGGGGGAGGGTCGGAGTACCAGGACTCTGGGTGTAGTACAGTAAACCTCACACCGGGGACACGGGGGAGAGTGGGTGTACCAGGACTCTGGGTGGAGTACAGTAAACCTCACACCGGGGACACGGGGGAGGGTGGGTGTACCAGGACTCTGGGTGTAGTACAGTAAATCTCATACCAGGGACACGAGGGAGGGTCGGAGTACCAGGACTCTGGGTGTATTACAGTAAACCTCACACCGGGGACACGGGGGAGGGTTGGAGTACAAGGACTTCGGGTGTAGTACAGTAAACCTCACACCGGGGACACGGGGGAGAGGTGAGTACCAGAACTCTGGGTGTATTACAGTAAACCTCGCACCGGGGACACGGGGAGGTGGGAGTACCAGGGACTCTGGGTGTAGTACAGTAAACCTCACACCGGGGACACGGGGGAGAGTGGGTGTACCAGGACTCTGGGTGGAGTACAGTAAACCTCACACCGGGGACACGGGGGAGGGTCGGAGTACCAGGACTCTGGGTGTAGTACAGTAAACCTCACACCGGGGACACGGGGAGGGTGGGTGTACCAGGACTCTGGGTGTAGTACAGTAAATCTCATACCAGGGACACGAGGGAGGGTCGGAGTACCAGGACTCTGGGTGTATTACAGTAAACCTCACACCGGGGACACGGGGGAGGGTCGGAGTACCAGGACTTCGGGTGTAGTACAGTAAACCTCACACCGGGGACACGGGGGAGGGGTGAGTACCAGAACTCTGGGTGTATTACAGTAAACCTCGCACCGGGGACACGGGGAGGTGGGAGTACCAGGACTCTGGATGTAGTACAGTAAACCTCATACCGGGGACACGGGAGGGGGGTGGGAGTACCAGGACTCTGGGTGTATTACAGTAAACCTCACACCGGGGACACGGGGGAGGGTCGGAACACCAGGACTCTGGGTGTAGTACAGTAAACCTCACACCGGGGACACAGGACGGTGGGGGGGAGTACCAGGACTCTGGGTGTAGTACAGTAAACCTCACACCGGGGACACGGGGAGGGTCGGTGTACCAGGACTCTGGGTGTAGTACAGTAAACTTCACACCGGGGACACGGGGGAGGGTCGGAGTACCAGGACTCTGGGTGTAGTACAGTAAACCTCACACCGGGGACACGGGGGAGAGTGGGTGTACCAGGACTCTGGGTGTAGTACAGTAAACCTCACACCAGGGAGACGGGGGAGGTGGGAGTACCAGGACTCTGGGTGTAGTACAGTAAACTTCACACCGGGGACACGGGAGAGGTGGGAGTACCAGGACTCTGGGTGTAGTACAGTAAACCTCACACCGGGGACACGGGGGAGGGTCGGAGTACCAGGACTCTGGGTGTAGTACAGTAAACCTCACACCGGGGACACGGGGGAGGGGTGAGTACCAGAACTCTGGGTGTATTACAGTAAACCTCACACCGGGGACACGGGGGAGGGTCGGAGTACCAGGACTCTGGGTGTAGTACAGTAAACCTCACACCGGGGACACGGGGGAGAGTGGGTGTACCAGGACTCTGGGTGGAGTACAGTAAACCTCACACCGGGGACACGGGGGAGGGTGGGTGTACCAGGACTCTGGGTGTAGTACAGTAAATCTCATACCAGGGACACGAGGGAGGGTCGGAGTACCAGGACTCTGGGTGTATTACAGTAAACCTCACACCGGGGACACGGGGGAGGGTTGGAGTACAAGGACTTCGGGTGTAGTAGAGTAAACCTCACACCGGGACACGGGGGAGAGGTGAGTACCAGAACTCTGGTGTATTACAGTAAACCTCGCACCGGGGACACGGGGAGGTGGGAGTACCAGGACTCTGGGTGTAGTACAGTAAACCTCACACCGGGGACACGGGGGAGGGTGGGTGTACCAGGACTCTGGGTGGAGTACAGTAAACCTCACACCGGGGACACGGGGGAGGGTCGGAGTACCAGGACTCTGGGTGTAGTACAGTAAACCTCACACCGGGGACACGGGGGAGGGTGGGTGTACCAGGACTCTGGGTGTAGTACAGTAAATCTCATACCAGGGACACGAGGGAGGGTCGGAGTACCAGGACTCTGGGTGTATTACAGTAAACCTCACACCGGGGACACGGGGGAGGGTCGGAGTACCAGGACTTCGGGTGTAGTACAGTAAACCTCACACCGGGGACACGGGGGAGGGTCGGAACACCAGGACTCTGGGTGTAGTACAGTAAACCTCACACCGGGGACACAGGACGGTGGGGGGGAGTACCAGGACTCTGGGTGTAGTACAGTAAACCTCACACCGGGGACACGGGGGAGGGTCGGTGTACCAGGACTCTGGGTGTAGTACAGTAAACTTCACACCGGGGACACGGGGGAGGGTCGGAGTACCAGGACTCTGGGTGTAGTACAGTAAACCTCACACCGGGGACACGGGGGAGAGTGGGTGTACCAGGACTCTGGGTGTAGTACAGTAAACCTCACACCAGGGAGACGGGGGAGGTGGGAGTACCAGGACTCTGGGTGTAGTACAGTAAACTTCACACCGGGGACACGGGAGAGGTGGGAGTATCAGGACTCTGGGTGTAGTACAGTAAACCTCACACCGGGGACACGGGGAGGGTGGGTGTACCAGGACTCTGGGTGTAGTACAGTAAATCTCATACCAGGGACACGGGGGAGGGTCGGAGTACCAGGACTCTGGGTGTAGTACAGTAAACCTCACAGCGGGGACACAGGAGTGCGGGTGAGTACCAGGACTCTGGGTGTAGTACAGTAAACCTCACACCGGGGACACGGGGGAGGGTCGGAGTACCAGGACTTTGGGTGTAGTACAGTAAACCTCACACCGGGGACACGGGGGAGGGTCGGAGTACCAGGACTCTGGGTGTAGTACAGTAAACCTCACACCGGGGACACGGGAGGGTGGGTGTACCAGGACTCTGGGTGTAGTACAGTAAACCTCACACCGGGGACACGGGGGAGGGTCGGAGTACCAGGACTCTGGGTGTAGTACAGTAAACCTCACACCGGGGACACAGGACGGTGGGTGTACCAGGACTCTGGGTGTATTACAGTAAACCTCACACCGGGACACGGGGAGGTGGGAGTACCAGGACTCTGGGTGTAGTACAGTAAACCTCACACTGGGGACACAGGAGGGGCGGGGGGAGTACCAGGACTCTGGGTGTAGTACAGTAAACCTCACACCGGGGACACGGGAGGGTGTGTGAGTACCAGAACTCTGGGTGTATTACAGTAAACCTCACACCGGGGACACGGGAGAGGTGGGAGTACCAGGACTCTGGGTGTAGTACAGTAAACCTCACACCGGGGACACGGGGGAGGTGGGAGTACCAGGATTCAGGGTGTAGTACAGTAAACCTCACACCGGGAACACGGGGGAGGGTGGGAGTACCAGGATTCAGGGTGTAGTACAGTAAACCTCACACCGGGGACACGGGGGAGGGTCGGAGTACCAGGACTCTGGGTGTAGTACAGTAAACCTCACACCGGGGACACGGGGGATGTGGGTGTACCAGAACTCTGGGTGTAGTACAGTAAACCTCACACCAGGGAGACGGGGGAGGTGGGAGTACCAGGACTCTGGGTGTAGTAAAGTAAACTTCACACCGGGGACACGGGGGAGGGTCGGAGTACCAGGACTCTGGGTGTAGTACAGTAAACCTCACACCGGGGACACGGGGGAGGGGTGAGTACCAGAACTCTGGGTGTATTACAGTAAACCTCACACCGGGGACACGGGGAGGTGGGAGTACCAGGACTCTGGGTGTATTACAGTAAACCTCACACCGTGGACACGGGGGAGGGGTGAGTACCAGAACTCTGGGTGCAGTACAGTAAACCTCACACCGGGGACACAGGAGTTGGGGGGGAGTACCAGGACTCTGGGTGTATTACAGTAAACCTCACACCGGGGACACGGGGAGGTGGGAGTACCAGGACTCTGGGTGTATTACAGTAAACCTCACACCGTGGACACGGGGAGGGGTGAGTACCAGAACTCTGGGTGCAGTACAGTAAACCTCACACCGGGGACACAGGAGTTGGGGGGGAGTACCAGGACTCTGGGTGTATTACAGTAAACCTCACACCGGGGACACGGGGGAGGGTCGGAGTATCAGGACTCTGGGTGTAGTACAGTAAACCTCACACCGGGGACACAGGAGTGGGGGGGAGTACCAGGACTCTGGGTGTAGTACAGTAAACCTCACACCGGGGACACAGGAGGGTGGGTGTACCAGGAGTCTGGGTGTAGTACAGTAAACCTCACACCGGGGACACGGGGAGGTGGGAGTACCAGGACTCTGGGTGTAGTACAGTAAACCTCACACAGGGGACACGGGGGAGGGTCGGAGTACCAGGACTCTGGGTGTAGTACAGTAAACCTCACACCGGGGACACGGGGGAGGGTGGGTGTACCAGGACTCGGGGTGTAGTACAGTGAACTTCACACCGGGGACACGGGGGAGGGTCAGAGTACCAGGACTCTGGGTGTATTACAGTAAACCTCACACCGGGGACACGGGAGAGGTGGGAGTACCAGGACTCTGGGTGTAGTACAGTAAACTTCACACCGGGGACATGGGGGAGGGTCGGAGTACCAGGACTTCGGGTGTAGTACAGTAAACCTCACACCGGGGACACGGGAGGGTGGGTGAGTACCAGGACTCTGGGTGTATTAGAGTAAACCTCACACCGGGGACACGGGGAGGTGGGAATACCAGGACTCTGGGTGTAGTACAGTAAACCTCACACCGGGGACACTGGAGGGTGGGTGTACCAGGAGTCTGGGTGTATTACAGTAAACCTCACACCAGGGACACGGGGGAGGGTGGGAGTACCAGGACTCTGGGTGTAGTACAGTAAACCTCACACCGGGGACACGGGGGAGGGTGGGTGTACCAGGACTCTGGGTGTAGTACAGTAAACCTCACACCGGGGACACGGGGGAGGGTCGGAGTACCAGGATTCAGGGTGTAGTACAGTAAACCTCACACCGGGGACACGGGGGAGGGTCGGAGTACCAGGACTCTGGGTGTAGTACAGTAAACCTCACACCGGGGACACGGGGGAGGGTGGGTGTACCAGGACTCTGGGTGTAGTACAGTAAACCTCACACCGGGGACACAGGAGGGGGGTGGGAGTACCAGGACTCTGGGTGTAGTACAGTAAACCTCACACCGGGGACACGGGGGAGGGTCGGAGTACCAGGACTCTGGGTGTAGTACAGTAAACCTCACACCGGGGACACGGGAGAGGTGGGAGTACCAGGACTCTGGGTGTAGTACAGTAAACTTCACACCGGGGACACGGGGGAGGGTCGGAGTACCAGGACTTCGGGTGCAGTACAGTAAACCTCACACCGGGGACACGGGGAGGGTCGGAGTACCAGGACTCTGGGTGTAGTACAGTAAACCTCACACCGGGGACACGGGGGAGGGGTGAGTACCAGAACTCTGGGTGTATTACAGTAAACCTCACACCGGGGACACGGGGGAGGATCGGAGTACCAGGACTCTGGGTGTAGTACAGTAAACCTCACACCGGGGACACGGGGGAGGGTCGGAGTACCAGGACTCTGGGTGTATTACAGTAAACCTCACACCGGGGACACGGGGGAGGGTGGGAGTACCAGGACTCTGGGTGTAGTACAGTAAACCTCACACCGGGGACACGGGAGAGGTGGGAGTACCAGGACTCTGGGTGTAGTACAGTAAACCTCACACCGGGGACACGGGGGAGGGTGGGTGTACCAGGACTCTGGGTGTAGTACAGTAAATCTCATACCAGGGACACGAGGGAGGGTCGGAGTACCAGGACTCTGGGTGTATTACAGTAAACCTCACACCGGGGACACGGGGGAGGGTCGGAGTACAAGGACTTCGGGTGTAGTACATTAAACCTCACACCGGGGACACGGGGAGGTGGGAGTACCAGGACTCTGGGTGTAGTACAGTAAACCTCACACCGGGGACACAGGAGGGTGGGTGTACCAGGAGTCTGGGTGTAGTATAGTAAACCTCACACCGGGGACACGGGGGAGGGTCGGAGTACCAGGACTCTGGGTGTAGTACAGTAAACCTCACACCGGGGACACGGGGGAGGGTCGGAGTACCAGGACTCTGGGTGTAGTACAGTAAACCTCGCACCGGGGACACGGGGAGGTGGGAGTACCAGGACTCTGGATGTAGTACAGTAAACCTCATACCGGGGACACGGGAGGGGGGTGGGAGTACCAGGACTCTGGGTGTATTACAGTAAACCTCACACCGGGGACACGGGGGAGGGTCGGAACACCAGGACTCTGGGTGTAGTACAGTAAACCTCACACCGGGGACACAGGACGGTGGGGGGGAGTACCAGGACTCTGGGTGTAGTACAGTAAACCTCACACCGGGGACACGGGGGAGGGTCGGTGTACCAGGACTCTGGGTGTAGTACAGTAAACTTCACACCGGGGACACGGGGGAGGGTCGGAGTACCAGGACTCTGGGTGTAGTACAGTAAATCTCATACCAGGGACACGGGGGAGGGTCGGAGTACCAGGACTCTGGGTGTAGTACAGTAAACCTCACACCGGGGACACAGGAGTGCGGGGGAGTACCAGGACTCTGGGTGTAGTACAGTAAACCTCACACCGGGGACACGGGGGAGGGTCGGAGTACCAGGACTTTGGGTGTAGTACAGTAAACCTCACACCGGGGACACGGGGGAGGGTCGGAGTACCAGGACTCTGGGTGTAGTACAGTAAACCTCACACCGGGGACACGGGAGGGTGGGTGTACCAGGACTCTGGGTGTAGTACAGTAAACCTCACACCGGGGACACGGGAGAGGTGGGAGTACCAGGACTCTGGGTGTAGTACAGTAAACTTCACACCGGGGACATGGGGGAGGGTCGGAGTACCAGGACTTCGGGTGTAGTACAGTAAACCTCACACCGGGGACACGGGAGGGTGGGTGAGTACCAGGACTCTGGGTGTATTACAGTAAACCTCACACCGGGGACACGGGGAGGTGGGAATACCAGGACTCTGGGTGTAGTACAGTAAACCTCACACCGGGGACACGGGGGAGGGTGGGTGTACCAGGACTCTGGGTGTAGTACAGTAAACCTCACACCGGGGACACGGGGGAGGGTCGGAGTACCAGGATTCAGGGTGTAGTACAGTAAACCTCACACCGGGGACACGGGGGAGGGTCGGAGTACCAGGACTCTGGGTGTATTACAGTAAACCTCACACCGGGGACACGGGGGAGGGTGGGAGTACCAGGACTCTGGGTGTAGTACAGTAAACCTCACACCGGGGACACGGGAGAGGTGGGAGTACCAGGACTCTGGGTGTAGTACAGTAAACCTCACACCGGGGACACGGGGGAGGGTGGGTGTACCAGGACTCTGGGTGTAGTACAGTAAATCTCATACCAGGGACACGAGGGAGGGTCGGAGTACCAGGACTCTGGGTGTATTACAGTAAACCTCACACCGGGGACACGGGGGAGGGTCGGAGTACAAGGACTTCGGGTGTAGTACATTAAACCTCACACCGGGGACACGGGGAGGTGGGAGTACCAGGACTCTGGGTGTAGTACAGTAAACCTCACACCGGGGACACAGGAGGGTGGGTGTACCAGGAGTCTGGGTGTAGTATAGTAAACCTCACACCGGGGACACGGGGGAGGGTCGGAGTACCAGGACTCTGGGTGTAGTACAGTAAACCTCACACCGGGGACACGGGGGAGGGTCGGAGTACCAGGACTCTGGGTGTAGTACAGTAAACCTCGCACCGGGGACACGGGGAGGTGGGAGTACCAGGACTCTGGATGTAGTACAGTAAACCTCATACCGGGGACACGGGAGGGGGGTGGGAGTACCAGGACTCTGGGTGTATTACAGTAAACCTCACACCGGGGACACGGGGGAGGGTCGGAACACCAGGACTCTGGGTGTAGTACAGTAAACCTCACACCGGGGACACAGGACGGTGGGGGGGAGTACCAGGACTCTGGGTGTAGTACAGTAAACCTCACACCGGGGACACGGGGGAGGGTCGGTGTACCAGGACTCTGGGTGTAGTACAGTAAACTTCACACCGGGGACACGGGGGAGGGTCGGAGTACCAGGACTCTGGGTGTAGTACAGTAAATCTCATACCAGGGACACGGGGGAGGGTCGGAGTACCAGGACTCTGGGTGTAGTACAGTAAACCTCACACCGGGGACACAGGAGTGCGGGGGAGTACCAGGACTCTGGGTGTAGTACAGTAAACCTCACACCGGGGACACGGGGGAGGGTCGGAGTACCAGGACTTTGGGTGTAGTACAGTAAACCTCACACCGGGGACACGGGGGAGGGTCGGAGTACCAGGACTCTGGGTGTAGTACAGTAAACCTCACACCGGGGACACGGGAGGGTGGGTGTACCAGGACTCTGGGTGTAGTACAGTAAACCTCACACCGGGGACACGGGGGAGGGTCGGAGTACCAGGACTCTGGGTGTATTACAGTAAACCTCACACCGGGGACACGGGAGAGGTGGGAGTACCAGGACTCTGGGTGTAGTACAGTAAACTTCACACCGGGGACATGGGGGAGGGTCGGAGTACCAGGACTTCGGGTGTAGTACAGTAAACCTCACACCGGGGACACGGGAGGGTGGGTGAGTACCAGGACTCTGGGTGTATTACAGTAAACCTCACACCGGGGACACGGGGAGGTGGGAATACCAGGACTCTGGGTGTAGTACAGTAAACCTCACACCGGGGACACGGGAGGGTGGGTGTACCAGGAGTCTGGGTGTATTACAGTAAACCTCACACCAGGGACACGGGGGAGGGTGGGAGTACCAGGACTCTGGGTGTAGTACAGTAAACCTCACACCGGGGACACGGGGGAGGGTGGGTGTACCAGGACTCTGGGTGTAGTACAGTAAACCTCACACCGGGGACACGGGGGAGGGTCGGAGTACCAGGATTCAGGGTGTAGTACAGTAAACCTCACACCGGGGACACGGGGGAGGGTCGGAGTACCAGGACTCTGGGTGTAGTACAGTAAACCTCACACCGGGGACACGGGGGAGGGTGGGTGTACCAGGACTCTGGGTGTAGTACAGTAAACCTCACACCGGGGACACAGGAGGGGGGTGGGAGTACCAGGACTCTGGGTGTAGTACAGTAAACCTCACACCGGGGACACGGGGGAGGGTCGGAGTACCAGGACTCTGGGTGTAGTACAGTAAACCTCACACCGGGGACACGGGAGAGGTGGGAGTACCAGGACTCTGGGTGTAGTACAGTAAACTTCACACCGGGGACACGGGGGAGGGTCGGAGTACCAGGACTTCGGGTGCAGTACAGTAAACCTCACACCGGGGACACGGGGGAGGGTCGGAGTACCAGGACTCTGGGTGTAGTACAGTAAACCTCACACCGGGGACACGGGGGAGGGGTGAGTACCAGAACTCTGGGTGTATTACAGTAAACCTCACACCGGGGACACGGGGGAGGATCGGAGTACCAGGACTCTGGGTGTAGTACAGTAAACCTCACACCGGGGACACGGGGGAGGGTCGGAGTACCAGGACTCTGGGTGTATTACAGTAAACCTCACACCGGGGACACGGGGGAGGGTGGGAGTACCAGGACTCTGGGTGTAGTACAGTAAACCTCACACCGGGGACACGGGAGAGGTGGGAGTACCAGGACTCTGGGTGTAGTACAGTAAACCTCACACCGGGGACACGGAGGAGGGTGGGTGTACCAGGACTCTGGGTGTAGTACAGTAAATCTCATACCAGGGACACGAGGGAGGGTCGGAGTACCAGGACTCTGGGTGTATTACAGTAAACCTCACACCGGGGACACGGGGGAGGGTCGGAGTACAAGGACTTCGGGTGTAGTACATTAAACCTCACACCGGGGACACGGGGAGGTGGGAGTACCAGGACTCTGGGTGTAGTACAGTAAACCTCACACCGGGGACACAGGAGGGTGGGTGTACCAGGAGTCTGGGTGTAGTATAGTAAACCTCACACCGGGGACACGGGGGAGGGTCGGTGTACCAGGACTCTGGGTGTAGTACAGTAAACCTCACACCGGGGACACGGGGGAGGGTCGGAGTACCAGGACTCTGGGTGTAGTACAGTAAACCTCGCACCGGGGACACGGGGAGGTGGGAGTACCAGGACTCTGGATGTAGTACAGTAAACCTCATACCGGGGACACGGGAGGGGGGTGGGAGTACCAGGACTCTGGGTGTATTACAGTAAACCTCACACCGGGGACACGGGGGAGGGTCGGAACACCAGGACTCTGGGTGTAGTACAGTAAACCTCACACCGGGGACACAGGACGGTGGGGGGGAGTACCAGGACTCTGGGTGTAGTACAGTAAACCTCACACCGGGGAAACGGGGGAGGGTCGGTGTACCAGGACTCTGGGTGTAGTACAGTAAACTTCACACCGGGGACACGGGGGAGGGTCGGAGTACCAGGACTCTGGGTGTAGTACAGTAAATCTCATACCAGGGACACGGGGGAGGGTCGGAGTACCAGGACTCTGGGTGTAGTACAGTAAACCTCACACCGGGGACACAGGAGTGCGGGGGAGTACCAGGACTCTGGGTGTAGTACAGTAAACCTCACACCGGGGACACGGGGGAGGGTCGGAGTACCAGGACTTTGGGTGTAGTACAGTAAACCTCACACCGGGGACACGGGGGAGGGTCGGAGTACCAGGACTCTGGGTGTAGTACAGTAAACCTCACACCGGGGACACGGGAGGGTGGGTGTACCAGGACTCTGGGTGTAGTACAGTAAACCTCACACCGGGGACACGGGGGAGGGTCGGAGTACCAGGACTCTGGGTGTAGTACAGTAAACCTCACACCGGGGACACGGGGAGGTGGGAGTACCAGGACTCTGGGTGTAGTACAGTAAACCTCACACTGGGGACACGGGGGAGGGTCGGAGTACCAGGACTCTGGGTGTAGTGCAGTAAACCTCACACCGGGGACAGGGGGAGGTGGGAGTACCAGGACTCTGGGTGTAGTACAGTAAACCTCACACTGGGGACACAGGAGGGGCGGGGGGAGTACCAGGACTCTGGGTGTAGTACAGTAAACCTCACACCGGGGACACGGGAGGGTGGGTGAGTACCAGAACTCTGGGTGTATTACAGTAAACCTCACACCGGGGACACGGGAGAGGTGGGAGTACCAGGACTCTGGGTGTAGTACAGTAAACCTCACACCGGGGACACGGGGGAGGTGGGAGTACCAGGATTCAGGGTGTAGTACAGTAAACCTCACACCGGGGACACGGGGGAGGGTGGGAGTACCAGGATTCAGGGTGTAGTACAGTAAACCTCACACCGGGGACACGGGGGAGGGTCGGAGTACCAGGACTCTGGGTGTAGTACAGTAAACCTCACACCGGGGACACGGGGGAGGTGGGAGTACCAGGACTCTGGGTGTAGTACAGTAAACCTCACACCGGGGACACGGGGGCAGTGGGTGTACCAGGACTCTGGGTGTAGTACAGCAAACCTCACACCAGGGAGACGGGGGAGGTGGGAGTACCAGGACTCTGGGTGTAGTACAGTAAACCTCACACCGGGGACACGGGGAGGTGGGAGTACCAGGACTCTGGGTGTATTACAGTAAACCTCACACCGTGGACACGGGGGAGGGGTGAGTACCAGAACTCTGGGTGCAGTACAGTAAACCTCACACCGGGGACACAGGAGTTGGGTGGGAGTACGAGGACTCTGGGTGTATTACAGTAAACCTCACACCGGGGACACGGGGGAGGGTCGGAGTACCAGGACTCTGGGTGTATTACAGTAAACCTCACACCGGGGACACAGGAGGGTCGGAGTACCAGGACTCTGGGTGTATTACAGTAAACCTCACACCGGGGACACGGGGAGGTGGGAGTACCAGGACTCTGGGTGTAGTACAGTAAACCTCACACCGTGGACACGGGGGAGGGGTGAGTACCAGAACTCTGGGTGTAGTACAGTAAAGCTCACACCGGGGACACGGGGGAGGGGTGAGTACCAGAACTCTGGGTGCAGTACAGTAAACCTCACACCGGGGACACGGGGGAGGGGTGAGTACCAGAACTCTGGGTGCAGTACAGTAAACCTCACACCGGGGACACAGGAGTTGGGGGGGAGTACCAGGACTCTGGGTGTATTACAGTAAACCTCACACCGGGGACACGGGGGAGGGGTGAGTACCAGAACTCTGGGTGCAGTACAGTAAACCTCACACCGGGGACACGGGGAGGTGGGAGTACCAGGACTCTGGGTGTAGTACAGTAAACCTCACACCGTGGACACGGGGGAGGGGTGAGTACCAGAACTCTGGGTGCAGTACAGTAAACCTCACACCGGGGACACAGGAGTTGGGGGGGAGTACCAGGACTCTGGGTGTATTACAGTAAACCTCACACCGGGGACATGGGGGAGGGTCGGAGTACCAGGACTCTGGGTGTAGTACAGTAAACCTCACACCGGGGACACAGGAGTGGGGGGGAGTACCAGGACTCTGGGTGTAGTACAGTAAACCTCACACCGGCGACACAGGAGGGTGGGTGTACCAGGAGTCTGGGTGTAGTACAGTAAACCTCACACCGGGGACACGGGGGAGGGTCGGAGTACCAGGACTTCGGGTGTAGTACAGTAAACCTCACACCGGGGACACGGGAGGGTGGGTGTACCAGGACTCTGGGTGTAGTACAGTAAACCTCACACCGGGGACACGGGGGAGGGTCGGAGTACCAGGACTCTGGGTGTAGTACAGTAAACCTCACACCGGGGACACAGGAGGGTGGGTGTACCAGGACTCTGGGTGTATTACAGTAAACCTCACACCGGGGACACGGGGGAGGGTCGGAGTACCAGGACTCTGGGTGTAGTACAGTAAACCTCACACCGGGGACACGGGGAGGTGGGAGTACCAGGACTCTGGGTGTAGTACAGTAAACCTCACACCGGGGACACGGGGGAGGTGGGAGTACCAGGACTCTGGGTGTAGTACAGTAAACCTCACACCGGGGACACGGGGGAGGGTCGGAGTACCAGGACTCTGGGTGTAGTACAGCAAACCTCACACCGGGGACACGGGGGAGGTGGGAGTACCAGGACTCTGGGTGTAGTACAGTAAACCTCACACCGGGGACACAGGAGGGTCGGAGTACCAGGACTCTGGGTGTAGTACAGTAAACCTCACACCGGGGACACGGGGGCGGTGGGTGTACCAGGACTCTGGGTGTAGTACAGTAAACCTCACACCAGGGAGACGGGGGAGGTGGGAGTACCAGGACTCTGGGTGTAGTACAGTAAACCTCACACCGGGAACACGGGGGAGGGTCGGAGTACAAGGACTCTGGGTGTAGTACAGTAAACCTCACACCGGGGACACAGGAGTTGGGTGGGAGTACGAGGACTCTGGGTGTATTACAGTAAACCTCACACCGTGGACACGGGGGAGGGGTGAGTACCAGAACTCTGGGTGCAGTACAGTAAACCTCACACCGGGGACACAGGAGTTGGGGGGGAGCACCAGGACTCTGGGTGTAGTACAGTAAACCTCACACCGGGGACACGGGGGAGGGTCGGAGTACCAGGACTCTGGGTGTAGTACAGTAAACCTCACACCGGGGACACAGGAGTGGGGGGGAGTACCAGGACTCTGGGTGTAGTACAGTAAACCTCACACCGGGGACACAGGAGGGTGGGTGTACCAGGAGTCTGGGTGTAGTACAGTAAACCTCACACCGGGGACACGGGGAGGTGGGAGTACCAGGACTCTGGGTGTAGTACAGTAAACCTCACACCGGGGACACGGGGAGGTGGGAGTACCAGGACTCTGGGTGTAGTACAGTAAACCTCACACCGGGGACACGGGGGAGGGTGGGTGTACCAGGACTCTGGGTGTAGTACAGTAAACCTCACACCAGGGAGACGGGGGGAGGGTCAGAGTACCAGGACTCTGGGTGTAGTACAGTGAACTTCACACCGGGGACACGGGGGGAGGGTCAGAGTACCAGGACTCTGGGTGTAGTACAGTAAACTTCACACCGGGACACGGGAGGGTGGGTGAGTACCAGAACTCTGGGTGTATTACAGTAAACCTCACACCGGGGACACGGGGAGGTGGGAATACCAGGACTCTGGGTGTAGTACAGTAAACCTCACACCGGGGACACGGGAGGGTGGGTGTACCAGGACTCTGGGTGTAGTACAGTAAACCTCACACCGGGGACACGGGGGAGGGTCGGAGTACCAGGACTCTGGGTGTAGTACAGTAAACCTCACACCGCGGACACGGGGGAGGGTCGGAGTACCAGGACTCTGGGTGTATTACAGTAAACCTCACACCGGGGACACAGGAGTGCGGGGGAGTACCAGGACTCTGGGTGTATTACAGTAAACCTCACGCCAGGGAGACGGGGGAGGTGGGTGTACGAGGACTCTGGGTGTAGTACAGTAAACCTCACACCGGGGGACACGGGGGAGGGTCGGAGTACCAGGACTCTGGGTGTAGTACAGTAGACCTCACACCGGGGACACGGGGGAGGGTCGGAGTACCAGGACTTCGGGTGCAGTACAGTAAACCTCACATCGGGGACACGGGGGAGGGGTGAGTACCAGGACTCTGGGTGTAGTACAGTAAACCTCACACCGGGGACACGGGGGAGGGTCGGAGTACCAGGACTCTGGGTGTAGTACAGTAAACCTCACACCGGGGACACGGGGGAGGGTGGGTGTACCAGGACTCTGGGTGTAGGACAGTAAACCTCACACCGGGGACACGGGGGAGGGTCGGAGTACCAGGACTCTGGGTGTAGTACAGTAAACCTCACACCAGGGACACAGGAGTGCGGGGGAGTACCAGGACTCTGGGTGTAGTACAGTAAACCTCACACCGGGGACACGGGGGAGGGTCGGAGTACCAGGACTCTGGGTGTAGTACAGTAAACCTCACACCGGGGACACAGGAGTGCGGGGAGTACCAGGACTCTGGGTGTATTACAGTAAACCTCACACCGGGACACGGGAGGGGGGTGGGAGTACCAGGATTCGGGTGTAGTACAGTAAACCTCACACCGGGGACACGGGGGAGGGGTGAGTACCAGAACTCTGGTGTATTACAGTAAACCTCACACCGGGGACACGGGGAGGTGGAAGTACCAGGACTCTGGGTGTAGTACAGTAAACCTCATACCGGGGACACGGGGGAGGGTCGGAGTACCAGGTCTCTGGGTGTAGTACAGTAAACCTCACACGGGGACACGGGGGAGGGTCGGAGTACCAGGACTCTGGGTGTAGTAGTACAGTAAACCTCACACCGGGGACACGGGGGAGGGGTGAGTACCAGAACTCTGGGTGTATTACAGGGTGGGTGTACCCAGGAGTCTGGGTGTAGTACAGTAAACCTCACACCGGGGACACGGGGGAGGTGGGAGTACCAGGACTCTGGGTGTAGTACAGTAAACCTCACACCGGGGACACGGGGGAGGGTCGGAGTACCAGGACTCAGGGTGTAGTACAGTAAACCTCACACCAGGGACACAGGAGTGCGGGGGGAGTACCAGGACTCTGGGTGTAGTACAGTAAACCTCACACCAGGGACACGGGGGAGGTGGGAGTACGAGGACTCTGGGTGTAGTACAGTAAACCTCACACCGGGGACACGGGGGAGGGTCGGAGTACCAGGATTCAGGGTGTAGTACAGTAAACCTCACACCGGGGACACGGGGGAGGGTCGGAGTACCAGGACTCTGGGTGTAGTACAGTAAACCTCACACCGGGGACACGGGGGAGGGTGGGTGTACCAGGACTCTGGGTGTAGTACAGTAAACCTCACACCGGGGACACAGGAGGGGGGGGTGGGAGTACCAGGACTCTGGGTGTAGTACAGTAAACCTCACACCGGGGACACGGGGGAGGGTCGGAGTACCAGGACTCTGGGTGTAGTACAGTAAACCTCACACCGGGGACACGGAGGGTGGGTGTACCAGGACTCTGGGTGTAGTACAGTAAAACCTCACACCGGACAACGGGGGAGGGTCGGAGTACCAGGACTTCGGGGTGTAGTACAGTAAACCTCACACCGGGGACACGGGGGAGGGTCGGAGTACCAGGACTCTGGGTGTAGTACAGTAAACCTCACACCGGGGACACGGGGGAGGTGGGAGTACCAGGACTCTGGGTGTAGTATAGTAAACCTCACACCGGGGACACAGGAGTTGGGGGGGAGTACCAGGACTCTGGGTGTATTACAGTAAACCTCACACCGGGGACACGGGAGGGTGGGTGTACCAGGACTCTGGGTGTAGTACAGTAAACCTCACACCGGGAACACAGGAGGGTGGGTGTACCAGGAGTCTGGGTGTAGTACAGTAAACCTCACACCAGGGACACGGGGGAGGTGGGAGTACGAGGACTCTGGGTGTAGTACAGTAAACCTCACACCGGGGACACGGGGGAGGGTCGGAGTACCAGGATTCAGGGTGTAGTACAGTAAACCTCACACCGGGGACACGGGGGAGGGTCGGAGTACCAGGACTCTGGGTGTAGTACAGTAAACCTCACACCGGGGACACGGGGGAGGGTGGGTGTACCAGGACTCTGGGTGTAGTACAGTAAACCTCACACCGGGGACACAGGAGGGGGGTGGGAGTACCAGGACTCTGGGTGTAGTACAGTAAACCTCACACCGGGGACACGGGGGGAGGGTCGGAGTACCAGGACTCTGGGTGTAGTACAGTAAACCTCACACCGGGGACACGGGGGGAGGGTCGGAGTACCAGGACTCTGGGTGTAGTACAGTAAACCCTCACACCGGGGACACGGGGGAGGGTGTGAGTACCAGAACTCTGGGTGTATTACAGTAAACCTCACACCGGGGACACGGGGGAGGGTCGGAGTACCAGGACTCTGGGTGTAGTACAGTAAACCTCACACCGGGGACACGGGGGAGAGTGGGTGTACCAGGACTCTGGGTGGAGTACAGTAAACCTCACACCGGGGACACGGGGGAGGGTGGGTGTACCAGGACTCTGGGTGTAGTACAGTAAATCTCATACCAGGGACACGAGGGAGGGTCGGAGTACCAGGACTCTGGGTGTATTACAGTAAACCTCACACCGGGGACACGGGGGAGGGTTGGAGTACAAGGACTTCGGGTGTAGTACAGTAAACCTCACACCGGGGACACGGGGGAGAGGTGAGTACCAGAACTCTGGGTGTATTACAGTAAACCTCGCACCGGGGACACGGGGAGGTGGGAGTACCAGGACTCTGGGTGTAGTACAGTAAACCTCACACCGGGGACACGGGGGAGAGTGGGTGTACCAGGACTCTGGGAGGAGTACAGTAAACCTCACACCGGGGACACGGGGGAGGGTCGGAGTACCAGGACTCTGGGTGTAGTACAGTAAACCTCACACCGGGGACACGGGGGAGGGTGGGTGTACCAGGACTCTGGGTGTAGTACAGTAAATCTCATACCAGGGACAACGAGGGAGGGTCGGAGTACCAGGACTCTGGGTGTATTACAGTAAACCTCACACCGGGGACACGGGGGAGGGTCGGAGTACCAGGACTTCGGGTGTAGTACAGTAAACCTCACACCGGGGACACGGGGGAGGGGTGAGTACCAGAACTCTGGGTGTATTACAGTAAACCTCGCACCGGGGACACGGGGAGGTGGGAGTACCAGGACTCTGGATGTAGTACAGTAAACCTCATACCGGGGACACGGGAGGGGGGTGGGAGTACCAGGACTCTGGGTGTATTACAGTAAACCTCACACCGGGGACACGGGGGAGGGTCGGAACACCAGGACTCTGGGTGTAGTACAGTAAACCTCACACCGGGGACACAGGACGGTGGGGGGGAGTACCAGGACTCTGGGTGTAGTACAGTAAACCTCACACCGGGGACACGGGGGAGGGTCGGTGTACCAGGACTCTGGGTGTAGTACAGTAAACTTCACACCGGGGACACGGGGGAGGGTCGGAGTACCAGGACTCTGGGTGTAGTACAGTAAACCTCACACCGGGGACACGGGGGAGAGTGGGTGTACCAGGACTCTGGGTGTAGTACAGTAAACCTCACACCAGGGAGACGGGGGAGGTGGGAGTACCAGGACTCTGGGTGTAGTACAGTAAACTTCACACCGGGGACACGGGAGAGGTGGGAGTACCAGGACTCTGGGTGTAGTACAGTAAACCTCACACCGGGGACACGGGGGAGGGTCGGAGTACCAGGACTCTGGGTGTAGTACAGTAAACCTCACACCGGGGACACGGGGGAGGGGTGAGTACCAGAACTCTGGGTGTATTACAGTAAACCTCACACCGGGGACACGGGGGAGGGTCGGAGTACCAGGACTCTGGGTGTAGTACAGTAAACCTCACACCGGGGACACGGGGGAGAGTGGGTGTACCAGGACTCTGGGTGGAGTACAGTAAACCTCACACCGGGGACACGGGGGGAGGGTGGGTGTACCAGGACTCTGGGTGTAGTACAGTAAATCTCATACCGGGGACACGAGGGAGGGTCGGAGTACCAGGACTCTGGGTGTATTACAGTAAACCTCACACCGGGGACACGGGGGAGGGTTGGAGTACAAGGACTTCGGGTGTAGTACAGTAAACCTCACACCGGGGACACGGGGGAGAGGTGAGTACCAGAACTCTGGGTGTATTACAGTAAACCTCGCACCGGGGACACGGGGATGGGTGGGAGTACCAGGACTCTGGGTGTAGTACAGTAAACCTCACACCGGGGACACGGGGGAGGGTGGGTGTACCAGGACTCTGGGTGGAGTACAGTAAACCTCACACCGGGGACACGGGGGAGGGTCGGAGTACCAGGACTCTGGGTGTAGTACAGTAAACCTCACACCGGGGACACGGGGGAGGGTGGGTGTACCAGGACTCTGGGTGTAGTACAGTAAATCTCATACCAGGGACACGAGGGAGGGTCGGAGTACCAGGACTCTGGGTGTATTACAGTAAACCTCACACCGGGGACACGGGGGAGGGTCGGAGTACCAGGACTTCGGGTGTAGTACAGTAAACCTCACACCGGGGACACGGGGGAGGGTCGGAACACCAGGACTCTGGGTGTAGTACAGTAAACCTCACACCGGGGACACAGGACGGTGGGGGGGAGTACCAGGACTCTGGGTGTAGTACAGTAAACCTCACACCGGGGACACGGGGGAGGGTCGGTGTACCAGGACTCTGGGTGTAGTACAGTAAACTTCACACCGGGGACACGGGGGAGGGTCGGAGTACCAGGACTCTGGGTGTAGTACTGTAAACCTCACACCGGGGACACGGGGGAGAGTGGGTGTACCAGGACTCTGGGTGTAGTACAGTAAACCTCACACCAGGGAGACGGGGGAGGTGGGAGTACCAGGACTCTGGGTGTAGTACAGTAAACTTCACACCGGGGACACGGGAGAGGTGGGAGTACCAGGACTCTGGGTGTAGTACAGTAAACCTCACACCGGGGACACGGGGGAGGTGGGTGTACCAGGACTCTGGGTGTAGTACAGTAAATCTCATACCAGGGACACGGGGGAGGGTCGGAGTACCAGGACTCTGGGTGTAGTACAGTAAACCTCACAGCGGGGACACAGGAGTGCGGGTGAGTACCAGGACTCTGGGTGTAGTACAGTAAACCTCACACCGGGGACACGGGGGAGGGTCGGAGTACCAGGACTTTGGGTGTAGTACAGTAAACCTCACACCGGGGACACGGGGGAGGGTCGGAGTACCAGGACTCTGGGTGTAGTACAGTAAACCTCACACCGGGGACACGGGGAGGGTGGGTGTACCAGGACTCTGGGTGTAGTACAGTAAACCTCACACCGGGGACACGGGGGAGGGTCGGAGTACCAGGACTCTGGGTGTAGTACAGTAAACCTCACACCGGGGACACAGGACGGTGGGTGTACCAGGACTCTGGGTGTATTACAGTAAACCTCACACCGGGGACACGGGGAGGTGGGAGTACCAGGACTCTGGGTGTAGTACAGTAAACCTCACACTGGGGACACAGGAGGGGCGGGGGGAGTACCAGGACTCTGGGTGTAGTACAGTAAACCTCACACCGGGGACACGGGAGGGTGTGTGAGTACCAGAACTCTGGGTGTATTACAGTAAACCTCACACCGGGGACACGGGAGAGGTGGGAGTACCAGGGACTCTGGGTGTAGTACAGTAAACCTCACACCGGGGACACGGGGGAGGTGGGGAGTACCAGGATTCAGGGTGTAGTACAGTAAACCTCACACCGGGAACACGGGGGAGGGTGGGAGTACCAGGATTCAGGGTGTAGTACAGTAAACCTCACACCGGGGGACACGGGGGAGGGTCGGAGTACCAGGACTCTGGGTGTAGTACAGTAAACCTCACACCGGGGACACGGGGGATGTGGGTGTACCAGAACTCTGGGTGTAGTACAGTAAACCTCACACCAGGGAGACGGGGGAGGTGGGAGTACCAGGACTCTGGGTGTAGTAAAGTAAACTTCACACCGGGGACACGGGGGAGGGTCGGAGTACCAGGACTCTGGGTGTAGTACAGTAAACCTCACACCGGGGACACGGGGGAGGGGTGAGTACCAGAACTCTGGGTGTATTACAGTAAACCTCACACCGGGGACACGGGGAGGTGGGGAGTACCAGGACTCTGGGTGTATTACAGTAAACCTCACACCGTGGACACGGGGGAGGGGTGAGTACCAGAACTCTGGGTGCAGTACAGTAAACCTCACACCGGGGGACACAGGAGTTGGGGGGGAGTACCAGGACTCTGGGTGTATTACAGTAAACCTCACACCGGGGACACGGGGAGGTGGGAGTACCAGGACTCTGGGTGTATTAACAGTAAACCTCACACCGTGGACACGGGGGAGGGGTGAGTACCAGAACTCTGGGTGCAGTACAGTAAACCTCACACCGGGGACACAGGAGTTGGGGGGGAGTACCAGGACTCTGGGTGTATTACAGTAAACCTCACACCGGGGACACGGGGGAGGGTCGGAGTATCAGGACTCTGGGTGTAGTACAGTAAACCTCACACCGGGGACACAGGAGTGGGGGGGAGTACCAGGACTCTGGGTGTAGTACAGTAAACCTCACACCGGGGACACAGGAGGGTGGGTGTACCAGGAGTCTGGGTGTAGTACAGTAAACCTCACACCGGGGACACGGGGAGGTGGGAGTACCAGGACTCTGGGTGTAGTACAGTAAACCTCACACCGGGGACACGGGGGAGGGTCGGAGTACCAGGACTCTGGGTGTAGTACAGTAAACCTCACACCGGGGACACGGGAGAGGTGGGAGTACCAGGACTCTGGGTGTAGTACAGTAAACTTCACACCGGGGACATGGGGGAGGGTCGGAGTACCAGGACTTCGGGTGTAGTACAGTAAACCTCACACCGGGGACACGGGAGGGTGGGTGAGTACCAGGACTCTGGGTGTATTACAGTAAACCTCACACCGGGGACACGGGGAGGTGGGAATACCAGGACTCTGGGTGTAGTACAGTAAACCTCACACCGGGGACACGGGAGGGTGGGTGTACCAGGAGTCTGGGTGTATTACAGTAAACCTCACACCAGGGACACGGGGGAGGGTGGGAGTACCAGGACTCTGGGTGTAGTACAGTAAACCTCACACCGGGGACACGGGGGAGGGTGGGTGTACCAGGACTCTGGGTGTAGTACAGTAAACCTCACACCGGGGACACGGGGGAGGGTCGGAGTACCAGGATTCAGGGTGTAGTACAGTAAACCTCACACCGGGGACACGGGGGAGGGTCGGAGTACCAGGACTCTGGGTGTAGTACAGTAAACCTCACACCGGGGACACGGGGGAGGGTGGGTGTACCAGGACTCTGGGTGTAGTACAGTAAACCTCACACCGGGGACACAGGAGGGGGGTGGGAGTACCAGGACTCTGGGTGTAGTACAGTAAACCTCACACCGGGGACACGGGGGAGGGTCGGAGTACCAGGACTCTGGGTGTAGTACAGTAAACCTCACACCGGGGACACGGGAGAGGTGGGAGTACCAGGACTCTGGGTGTAGTACAGTAAACTTCACACCGGGGACACGGGGGAGGGTCGGAGTACCAGGACTTCGGGTGCAGTACAGTAAACCTCACACCGGGGACACGGGGGAGGGTCGGAGTACCAGGACTCTGGGTGTAGTACAGTAAACCTCACACCGGGGACACGGGGGAGGGGTGAGTACCAGAACTCTGGGTGTATTACAGTAAACCTCACACCGGGGACACGGGGGAGGATCGGAGTACCAGGACTCTGGGTGTAGTACAGTAAACCTCACACCGGGGACACAGGACGGTGGGGGGGAGTACCAGGACTCTGGGTGTATTACAGTAAACCTCACACCGGGGACACGGGGAGGTGGGAGTACCAGGACTCTGGGTGTATTACAGTAAACCTCACACCGTGGACACGGGGGAGGGGTGAGTACCAGAACTCTGGGTGCAGTACAGTAAACCTCACACCGGGGACACAGGAGTTGGGGGGGAGTACCAGGACTCTGGGTGTATTACAGTAAACCTCACACCGGGGACACGGGGGAGGGTCGGAGTATCAGGACTCTGGGTGTAGTACAGTAAACCTCACACCGGGGACACAGGAGTGGGGGGGAGTACCAGGACTCTGGGTGTAGTACAGTAAACCTCACACCGGGGACACAGGAGGGTGGGTGTACCAGGAGTCTGGGTGTAGTACAGTAAACCTCACACCGGGGACACGGGGAGGTGGGAGTACCAGGACTCTGGGTGTAGTACAGTAAACCTCACACCGGGGACACGGGGGAGGGTCGGAGTACCAGGACTCTGGGTGTAGTACAGTAAACCTCACACCGGGGACACGGGAGAGGTGGGAGTACCAGGACTCTGGGTGTAGTACAGTAAACTTCACACCGGGGACATGGGGGAGGGTCGGAGTACCAGGACTTCGGGTGTAGTACAGTAAACCTCACACCGGGGACACGGGAGGGTGGGTGAGTACCAGGACTCTGGGTGTATTACAGTAAACCTCACACCGGGGACACGGGGAGGTGGGAATACCAGGACTCTGGGTGTAGTACAGTAAACCTCACACCGGGGACACGGGAGGGTGGGTGTACCAGGAGTCTGGGTGTATTACAGTAAACCTCACACCAGGGACACGGGGGAGGGTGGGAGTACCAGGACTCTGGGTGTAGTACAGTAAACCTCACACCGGGGACACGGGGGAGGGTGGGTGTACCAGGACTCTGGGTGTAGTACAGTAAACCTCACACCGGGGACACGGGGGAGGGTCGGAGTACCAGGATTCAGGGTGTAGTACAGTAAACCTCACACCGGGGACACGGGGGAGGGTCGGAGTACCAGGACTCTGGGTGTAGTACAGTAAACCTCACACCGGGGACACGGGGGAGGGTGGGTGTACCAGGACTCTGGGTGTAGTACAGTAAACCTCACACCGGGGACACAGGAGGGGGGTGGGAGTACCAGGACTCTGGGTGTAGTACAGTAAACCTCACACCGGGGACACGGGGGAGGGTCGGAGTACCAGGACTCTGGGTGTAGTACAGTAAACCTCACACCGGGGACACGGGAGAGGTGGGAGTACCAGGACTCTGGGTGTAGTACAGTAAACTTCACACCGGGGACACGGGGGAGGGTCGGAGTACCAGGACTTCGGGTGCAGTACAGTAAACCTCACACCGGGGACACGGGGGAGGGTCGGAGTACCAGGACTCTGGGTGTAGTACAGTAAACCTCACACCGGGGACACGGGGGAGGGGTGAGTACCAGAACTCTGGGTGTATTACAGTAAACCTCACACCGGGGACACGGGGGAGGATCGGAGTACCAGGACTCTGGGTGTAGTACAGTAAACCTCACACCGGGGACACGGGGGAGGGTCGGAGTACCAGGACTCTGGGTGTATTACAGTAAACCTCACACCGGGGACACGGGGGAGGGTGGGAGTACCAGGACTCTGGGTGTAGTACAGTAAACCTCACACCGGGGACACGGGAGAGGTGGGAGTACCAGGACTCTGGGTGTAGTACAGTAAACCTCACACCGGGGACACGGGGGAGGGTGGGTGTACCAGGACTCTGGGTGTAGTACAGTAAATCTCATACCAGGGACACGAGGGAGGGTCGGAGTACCAGGACTCTGGGTGTATTACAGTAAACCTCACACCGGGGACACGGGGGAGGGTCGGAGTACAAGGACTTCGGGTGTAGTACATTAAACCTCACACCGGGGACACGGGGAGGTGGGAGTACCAGGACTCTGGGTGTAGTACAGTAAACCTCACACCGGGGACACAGGAGGGTGGGTGTACCAGGAGTCTGGGTGTAGTATAGTAAACCTCACACCGGGGACACGGGGGAGGGTCGGAGTACCAGGACTCTGGGTGTAGTACAGTAAACCTCACACCGGGGACACGGGGGAGGGTCGGAGTACCAGGACTCTGGGTGTAGTACAGTAAACCTCGCACCGGGGACACGGGGAGGTGGGAGTACCAGGACTCTGGATGTAGTACAGTAAACCTCATACCGGGGACACGGGAGGGGGGTGGGAGTACCAGGACTCTGGGTGTATTACAGTAAACCTCACACCGGGGACACGGGGGAGGGTCGGAACACCAGGACTCTGGGTGTAGTACAGTAAACCTCACACCGGGGACACAGGACGGTGGGGGGGAGTACCAGGACTCTGGGTGTAGTACAGTAAACCTCACACCGGGGACACGGGGGAGGGTCGGTGTACCAGGACTCTGGGTGTAGTACAGTAAACTTCACACCGGGGACACGGGGGAGGGTCGGAGTACCAGGACTCTGGGTGTAGTACAGTAAACCTCACACCGGGGACACAGGAGGGTCGGAGTACCAGGACTCTGGGTGTAGTACAGTAAATCTCATACCAGGGACACGGGGGAGGGTCGGAGTACCAGGACTCTGGGTGTAGTACAGTAAACCTCACACCGGGGACACAGGAGTGCGGGGGAGTACCAGGACTCTGGGTGTAGTACAGTAAACCTCACACCGGGGACACGGGGGAGGGTCGGAGTACCAGGACTTTGGGTGTAGTACAGTAAACCTCACACCGGGGACACGGGGGAGGGTCGGAGTACCAGGACTCTGGGTGTAGTACAGTAAACCTCACACCGGGGACACGGGAGGGTGGGTGTACCAGGACTCTGGGTGTAGTACAGTAAACCTCACACCGGGGACACGGGGGAGGGTCGGAGTACCAGGACTCTGGGTGTAGTACAGTAAACCTCACACCGGGGACACGGGGAGGTGGGAGTACCAGGACTCTGGGTGTAGTACAGTAAACCTCACACTGGGGACACGGGGGAGGGTCGGAGTACCAGGACTCTGGGTGTAGTGCAGTAAACCTCACACCGGGGACACGGGGAGGTGGGAGTACCAGGACTCTGGGTGTAGTACAGTAAACCTCACACTGGGGACACAGGAGGGGCGGGGGGAGTACCAGGACTCTGGGTGTAGTACAGTAAACCTCACACCGGGGACACGGGAGGGTGGGTGAGTACCAGAACTCTGGGTGTATTACAGTAAACCTCACACCGGGGACACGGGAGAGGTGGGAGTACCAGGACTCTGGGTGTAGTACAGTAAACCTCACACCGGGGACACGGGGGAGGTGGGAGTACCAGGATTCAGGGTGTAGTACAGTAAACCTCACACCGGGGACACGGGGGAGGGTGGGAGTACCAGGATTCAGGGTGTAGTACAGTAAACCTCACACCGGGGACACGGGGGAGGGTCGGAGTACCAGGACTCTGGGTGTAGTACAGTAAACCTCACACCGGGGACACGGGGGAGGTGGGAGTACCAGGACTCTGGGTGTAGTACAGTAAACCTCACACCGGGGACACGGGGGCAGTGGGTGTACCAGGACTCTGGGTGTAGTACAGCAAACCTCACACCAGGGAGACGGGGGAGGTGGGAGTACCAGGACTCTGGGTGTAGTACAGTAAACCTCACACCGGGGACACGGGGAGGTGGGAGTACCAGGACTCTGGGTGTATTACAGTAAACCTCACACCGTGGACACGGGGGAGGGGTGAGTACCAGAACTCTGGGTGCAGTACAGTAAACCTCACACCGGGGACACAGGAGTTGGGTGGGAGTACGAGGACTCTGGGTGTATTACAGTAAACCTCACACCGGGGACACGGGGGAGGGTCGGAGTACCAGGACTCTGGGTGTATTACAGTAAACCTCACACCGGGGACACAGGAGGGTCGGAGTACCAGGACTCTGGGTGTATTACAGTAAACCTCACACCGGGGACACGGGGAGGTGGGAGTACCAGGACTCTGGGTGTAGTACAGTAAACCTCACACCGTGGACACGGGGGAGGGGTGAGTACCAGAACTCTGGGTGTAGTACAGTAAAGCTCACACCGGGGACACGGGGGAGGGGTGAGTACCAGAACTCTGGGTGCAGTACAGTAAACCTCACACCGGGGACACGGGGGAGGGGTGAGTACCAGAACTCTGGGTGCAGTACAGTAAACCTCACACCGGGGACACAGGAGTTGGGGGGGAGTACCAGGACTCTGGGTGTATTACAGTAAACCTCACACCGGGGACACGGGGGAGGGGTGAGTACCAGAACTCTGGGTGCAGTACAGTAAACCTCACACCGGGGACACGGGGAGGTGGGAGTACCAGGACTCTGGGTGTAGTACAGTAAACCTCACACCGTGGACACGGGGGAGGGGTGAGTACCAGAACTCTGGGTGCAGTACAGTAAACCTCACACCGGGGACACAGGAGTTGGGGGGGAGTACCAGGACTCTGGGTGTATTACAGTAAACCTCACACCGGGGACATGGGGGAGGGTCGGAGTACCAGGACTCTGGGTGTAGTACAGTAAACCTCACACCGGGGACACAGGAGTGGGGGGGAGTACCAGGACTCTGGGTGTAGTACAGTAAACCTCACACCGGCGACACAGGAGGGTGGGTGTACCAGGAGTCTGGGTGTAGTACAGTAAACCTCACACCGGGGACACGGGGGAGGGTCGGAGTACCAGGACTTCGGGTGTAGTACAGTAAACCTCACACCGGGGACACGGGAGGGTGGGTGTACCAGGACTCTGGGTGTAGTACAGTAAACCTCACACCGGGGACACGGGGGAGGGGTGAGTACCAGAACTCTGGGTGCAGTACAGTAAACCTCACACCGGGGACACAGGAGTTGGGGGGGAGTACCAGGACTCTGGGTGTATTACAGTAAACCTCACACCGGGGACACGGGGGAGGGGTGAGTACCAGAACTCTGGGTGCAGTACAGTAAACCTCACACCGGGGACACGGGGAGGTGGGAGTACCAGGACTCTGGGTGTAGTACAGTAAACCTCACACCGTGGACACGGGGGAGGGGTGAGTACCAGAACTCTGGGTGCAGTACAGTAAACCTCACACCGGGGACACAGGAGTTGGGGGGGAGTACCAGGACTCTGGGTGTATTACAGTAAACCTCACACCGGGGACATGGGGGAGGGTCGGAGTACCAGGACTCTGGGTGTAGTACAGTAAACCTCACACCGGGGACACAGGAGTGGGGGGGAGTACCAGGACTCTGGGTGTAGTACAGTAAACCTCACACCGGCGACACAGGAGGGTGGGTGTACCAGGAGTCTGGGTGTAGTACAGTAAACCTCACACCGGGGACACGGGGAGGTGGGAGTACCAGGACTCTGGGTGTAGTACAGTAAACCTCACACCGGGGACACGGGGAGGTGGGAGTACCAGGACTCTGGGTGTAGTACAGTAAACCTCACACCGGGGACACGGGGGAGGGTGGGTGTACCAGGACTCTGGGTGTAGTACAGTGAACTTCACACCGGGGACACGGGGGAGGGTCAGAGTACCAGGACTCTGGGTGTAGTACAGTAAACTTCACACCGGGGACACGGGGGAGGGTCGGAGTACCAGGACTTCGGGTGTAGTACAGTAAACCTCACACCGGGGACACGGGAGGGTGGGTGTACCAGGACTCTGGGTGTAGTACAGTAAACCTCACACCGGGGACACGGGGGAGGGTCGGAGTACCAGGACTCTGGGTGTAGTACAGTAAACCTCACACCGGGGACACAGGAGGGTGGGTGTACCAGGACTCTGGGTGTAGTACAGTAAACCTCACACCGGGGACACGGGGGAGGGTCGGAGTACCAGGACTCTGGGTGTAGTACAGTAAACCTCACACCGGGGACACGGGGAGGTGGGAGTACCAGGACTCTGGGTGTAGTACAGTAAACCTCACACCGGGGACACGGGGGAGGTGGGAGTACCAGGACTCTGGGTGTAGTACAGTAAACCTCACACCGGGGACACGGGGGAGGGTCGGAGTACCAGGACTCTGGGTGTAGTACAGCAAACCTCACACCGGGGACACGGGGGAGGTGGGAGTACCAGGACTCTGGGTGTAGTACAGTAAACCTCACACCAGGGAGACGGGGGAGGTGGGAGTACCAGGACTCTGGGTGTAGTACAGTAAACCTCACACTGGGGACACAGGAGTTGGGTGGGAGTACGAGGACTCTGGGTGTATTACAGGAAACCTCACACCGTGGACACGGGGGAGGGGTGAGTACCAGAACTCTGGGTGCAGTACAGTAAACCTCACACCGGGGACACAGGAGTTGGGGGGGAGTACCAGGACTCTGGGTGTAGTACAGTAAACCTCACACCGGCTACACGGGGGAGGGTCGGAGTACCAGGACTCTGGGTGTAGTACAGTAAACCTCACACCGGGGACACAGGAGTGGGGGGGAGTACCAGGACTCTGGGTGTAGTACAGTAAACCTCACACCGGGGACACAGGAGGGTGGGTGTACCAGGAGTCTGGGTGTAGTACAGTAAACCTCACACCGGGGACACGGGGAGGTGGGAGTACCAGGACTCTGGGTGTAGTACAGTAAACCTCACACCGGGGACACGGGGAGGTGGGAGTACCAGGACTCTGGGTGTAGTACAGTAAACCTCACACCGGGGACACGGGGGAGGGTGGGTGTACCAGGACTCTGGGTGTAGTACAGTGAACTTCACACCGGGGACACGGGGGAGGGTCAGAGTACCAGGACTCTGGGTGTAGTACAGTAAACTTCACACCGGGACACGGGAGGGTGGGTGAGTACCAGAACTCTGGGTGTATTACAGTAAACCTCACACCGGGGACACGGGGAGGTGGGAATACCAGGACTCTGGGTGTAGTACAGTAAACCTCACACCGGGGACACGGGAGGGTGGGTGTACCAGGAGTCTGGGTGTATTACAGTAAACCTCACACCAGGGACACGGGGGAGGGTGGGAGTACCAGGACTCTGGGTGTAGTACAGTAAACCTCACACCGGGGACACGGGGGAGGGTCGGAGTACCAGGACTCTGGGTGTAGTACAGTAAACCTCACACCGCGGACACGGGGGAGGGTCGGAGTACCAGGACTCTGGGTGTATTACAGTAAACCTCACACCGGGGACACAGGAGTGCGGGGGAGTACCAGGACTCTGGGTGTATTACAGTAAACCTCACGCCAGGGAGACGGGGGAGGTGGGTGTACGAGGACTCTGGGTGTAGTACAGTAAACCTCACACCGGGGACACGGGGGAAGGTCGGAGTACCAGGACTCTGGGTGTAGTACAGTAAACCTCACACCGGGGACACGGGGGAGGGTCGGAGTACCAGGACTTCGGGTGCAGTACAGTAAACCTCACATCGGGGACACGGGGGAGGGGTGAGTACCAGGACTCTGGGTGTAGTACAGTAAACCTCACACCGGGGACACGGGGGAGGGTCGGAGTACCAGGACTCTGGGTGTAGTACAGTAAACCTCACACCGGGGACACGGGGGAGGGTGGGTGTACCAGGACTCTGGGTGTAGGACAGTAAACCTCACACCAGGGGACACGGGGGAGGGTCGGAGTACCAGGACTCTGGGTGTAGTACAGTAAACCTCACACCGGGGACACGGGGGTGGGTGGGAGTACCAGGACTCTGGGTGTAGTACAGTAAACCTCACACCAGGGACACAGGAGTGCGGGGGAGTACCAGGACTCTGGGTGTAGTACAGTAAACCTCACACCGGGGACACGGGGGAGGGTTGGAGTACCAGGACTCTGGGTGTAGTACAGTAAACCTCACACCGGGGACACAGGAGTGCGGGGGAGTACCAGGACTCTGGGTGTATTACAGTAAACCTCACACCGGGGACACGGGAGGGGGGTGGGAGTACCAGGATTCGGGTGTAGTACAGTAAACCTCACACCGGGGACACGGGGGAGGGGTGAGTACCAGAACTCTGGGTGTATTACAGTAAACCTCACACCGGGGACACGGGGAGGTGGAAGTACCAGGACTCTGGGTGTAGTACAGTAAACCTCATACCGGGGACACGGGGGAGGGTCGGAGTACCAGGACTCTGGGTGTAGTACAGTAAACCTCACACCGGGGACACGGGGGAGGGTCGGAGTACCAGGACTCTGGGTGTAGTACAGTAAACCTCACACCGGGGACACGGGGGAGGGGTGAGTACCAGAACTCTGGGTGTATTACAGTAAACCTCACACCGGGGACACAGGAGGGTGGGTGTACCAGGAGTCTGGGTGTAGTACAGTAAACCTCACACCGGGGACACGGGGGAGGTGGGAGTACCAGGACTCTGGGTGTAGTACAGTAAACCTCACACCGGGGACACGGGGGAGGGTCGGAGTACCAGGACTCTGGGTGTAGTACAGTAAACCTCACACCAGGGACACAGGAGTGCGGGGGAGTACCAGGACTCTGGGTGTAGTACAGTAAACCTCACACCAGGGAGACGGGGGAGGTGGGAGTACCAGGACTCTGGGTGTAGTACAGTAAACCTCACACCGGGAACACGGGGGAGGGTCGGAGTACAAGGACTCTGGGTGTAGTACAGTAAACCTCACACCGGGGACACAGGAGTTGGGTGGGAGTACGAGGACTCTGGGTGTATTACAGTAAACCTCACACCGGGGACACGGGGAGGTGGGAGTACCAGGACTCTGGGTGTAGTACAGTAAACCTCACACCGTGGACACGGGGGAGGGGTGAGTACCAGAACTCTGGGTGCAGTACAGTAAACCTCACACCGGGGACACAGGAGTTGGGGGGGAGTACCAGGACTCTGGGTGTATTACAGTAAACCTCACACCGGGGACACGGGGGAGGGTCGGAGTACCAGGACTCTGGGTGTAGTACAGTAAACCTCACACCGGGGACACAGGAGTGGGGGGGAGTACCAGGACTCTGGGTGTAGTACAGTAAACCTCACATCGGGGACACGGGGGAGGGGTGAGTACCAGAACTCTGGGTGTATTACAGTAAACTTCACACCAGGAACACGGGGGAGGGGTGAGTACCAGAACTCTGGGTGTAGTACAGTAAACCTCACACCGGGGACACGGGGAGGTGGAAGTACCAGGACTCTGGGTGTATTACAGTAAACTTCACACCGGGGACACAGGAGTTGGGGGGAGTACCAGGACTCTGGGTGTAGTACAGTAAACTTCACACCGGGGACACAGGACGGTGGGGGGGAGTACCAGGACTCTGGGTGTAGTACAGTAAACCTCACACCGGGGACACGGGGAGGTGGAAGTACCAGGACTCTGGGTGCAGTACAGTAAACCTCACACCGGGGACACGGGGAGGTGGAAGTAGCAGGACTCTGGGTGTATTACAGTAAACTTCACACCAGGGACACAGGAGTGGGGGGGAGTACCAGGACTCTGGGTGTAGTACAGTAAACCTCACACCGGGGACACGGGGAGGTGGAAGTACCAGGACTCTGGGTGCAGTACAGTAAACCTCACACCGGGGACACGGGGAGGTGGAAGTACCAGGACTCTGGGTGTATTACAGTAAACTTCACACCGGGGACACAGGAGTGGGGGGGAGTACCAGGACTCTGGGTGTAGTACAGTAAACCTCACACCGGGGACACAGGAGTTGGGGGGGAGTACCAGGACTCTGGGTGTATTACAGTAAACCTCACACCGGGGACACGGGGGAGGGTCGGAGTACCAGGACTCTGGGTGTAGTACAGTAAACCTCACACCGGGGACACAGGAGTGGGGGGGAGTACCAGGACTCTGGGTGTAGTACAGTAAACCTCACATCGGGGACACGGGGGAGGGGTGAGTACCAGAACTCTGGGTGTATTACAGTAAACTTCACACCAGGAACACGGGGGAGGGGTGAGTACCAGAACTCTGGGTGTAGTACAGTAAACCTCACACCGGGGACACGGGGAGGTGGAAGTACCTGGACTCTGGGTGTATTACAGTAAACTTCACACCGGGGACACAGGAGTTGGGGGGAGTACCAGGACTCTGGGTGTAGTACAGTAAACTTCACACCGGGGACACAGGACGGTGGGGGGGAGTACCAGGACTCTGGGTGTAGTACAGTAAACCTCACACCGGGGACACGGGGAGGTGGAAGTAGCAGGACTCTGGGTGTATTACAGTAAACTTCACACCAGGGACACAGGAGTGGGGGGGAGTACCAGGACTCTGGGTGTAGTACAGTAAACCTCACACCGGGGGGGAGCGGGGTGAGTACCAGGACTCTGGGTGTATTACAGTAAACCTCACACCGGGGGGGAGCGGGGTGAGTACCAGGACTCTGGGTGTAGTACAGTAAACCTCACACCGGGGACACGGGGAGGTGGAAGTACCAGGACTCTGGGTGTAGTACAGTAAACCTCACACCGGGGACACAGGAGTGGGGGGGAGTACCAGGACTCTGGGTGTAGTACAGTAAACCTCACACCGGGGACACAGGAGTGGGGGGAGTACCAGGACTCTGGGTGTAGTACAGTAAACCTCACACCGGGGGGGAGCGGGGTGAGTACCAGGACTCTGGGTGTAGCACCAAGTCACATGAGGCACAAAGGTGGGTCGTCACCCACACTGACTTTGCTCATGTCCTGATCCCTGTGCAGCAGATGGTCTGTAGCGTGGGGAAAGAGGAAGGGAAGAGCTGGCTCTGAGTCCACATCTTCACCAATACCTAGAGAAATGAGCAAGTAAAACAAGCAACGATGGACGACAGGGTGAAGGGGGGGTGGGGTGACATTCAATGGTCAATGAAATCCTCTTGCTCTGCACTCATCACAAGAGACCTTCTGTGAAGAATCACAGTAGCATAAACACTCAGTGTGATGTTATTACAGCTCAGGGCAACTGAGTTTAATTCCGGCAGCCTCTGCAAGCAAGCTTGTATATTCCTTCCCATGTGAGCCTGGGTTTGCTCTGAGTACTCCAGCTCCCCCTCAGTTCAAAGACATGCCAGTTAGTAGGATGATTGGTCATTGTAAATTCCCCCATGATGAGGATAAATCAGTTCAAAGTTCAAAGACGTACCAGTTAGTAGGGTGATTGGTTATTGTAAATTCTCCCATGATGAGGTTAATTCAGTGGGTTTGCTGGGCACCACGGCTCAAAGAGCTTGTTCCATGCCGGATCTCCAAGCAAATAATAAACATAAGCATCAGCAGCAGAGTGAAGTCAGGCTGAGCTCTGGCAGAAAGCTGGACTAACCAGGAAAACTTAAAGAATATTGAACTGACAAAAGTAATTGTATTGAAAGTGACAGGGCTTGTCAAGCCACTTGCCATTGGCAAGACCTGAAAGTGCCACACAGTTCTCCTTGCTGCCGCCGTCAGGCTGCTGGGAGGTCACAGTCTCCCAATTGGTGTAGTTGACCGGTGTGCCCCTCATATCCACCCAGGTTCCCTCCACCGTGATGTCTGTCACTCCAATCCAGATGTTGCGGTTCTTTCCCACCTTCTTCCTGGCATACTGGAACAGAGCCTGATTTTCCTCCTCATCCTCAGCCCAACCCAGGGTCCCACCATGTAGGATGCAGTCATCAGATGCCTTGTGAAATGTCTTTTCTCCACTCATCGGCAAGTAGCACTTGTTATCCACTTTCTTTCCTCGGAGGCACACTGGAAAAATAAGGACGGGATATATTACCAGAAGGCCATGTGCCGACTCAGTCAAGCAGCCTCGAGTTGACTGGTGAGGTATAAGCTCTGGATACGTCAGCATCTCTTGTCACTGAGCCACCTGCAGCTCAGTGGGTAATGCAGAGGCAAAGAGTGTGGGTTCATCTGAAAAAAGATGAAGGGCCACCCAGTTTCTCTGCATCCATAAGAAAAAGGAACCAAAACTGCTATTTGCTCCATTTGATCATACCTGGTTTGTCGTTTCCTCTCAAACTCATTCACCTGTCTCCTCCCCATTTCCTTTGACACCCTTAATAATCAAGAATACAGTATCTTGTTTATTTATACCAAATGACTTGTCCTCCACAATCATCTGTGGTAATAAATTCCAGAGATTTACCACTTTCTGGCTGAAGAAGTTCCTCGTCATCTCAGTTCTAAAGAGATGCCCTTGTACTCCTCTCGTCCTACGCCCTCTTGTTATCAGTTCTCCCGCTATAGGAAGCATCCTCTCCATGTCCACTTTCTCCAGCACTTTCAGTATTAGGTAGATTTCAACGTGTTCCTCCATATGATTCTAAATTCCAGTAATTACTAGCCCAGAGCCATCAAACGTTTCATCCCCAGAATCATTCATGTAAACTCCCTCTGCGGTCTCTCCAATACCAGCATACTCTTTCTTACACATGGGGCCCAAAACTGCTCGCAGCATTCCAAACGTGGTCTAACCAATGCATTATAAATTGGATAAGGTGGGGGTCGGAAAATTGGATCAGTCACAATGAAATGGCGGGTAGACTTGATGGGCCAAATGGCCTAATTCTGCTGGGCTAACGGCCTTATAAAACCTCAGCATTAAATTATTGCTTTTAAATTCTAGTCCTCTTGAAATGAATGCTAACATTGCATTTCCTTCCTTATTACCAACTAAATGTGCAAGTTCATCTCTAGGGAATCCTGCACTAGGACTTATAACTCCCTTTGCACCTTTGATTTCTGAATTCTCTCCCTTTAGAAAATAGTCTATCCCTTTATTTCTTCTAACAAAGTGTATGGCCATCCACTTCCCTGCAACGTTTACCATCTGCTACTTCCAGGCCCATACTTGCAACCTCCCCAGGTTCTTCTGCAGACTCTCCATTTGCTCAACGCTACCTGTTCATCCGCCTGTCTTTGTATCATCTGCAAGCTTGGCCACAAAGCCATCAATTCTGTCACCCAGATTACTTGAAAAGAGGCAGACCCTGCTGAACAGCATGTTACCAGCAAACAACTTGAAAAGGCCCCCTTTATCACCACTCTTTGCCTTCTGTCAGTCAGCCAATCTTCTATCCATGTAGTACATTTCCTGTAATAGCATGGACCCTAACTTGTTTAGCAGCCTCATGAACTACAGTTTGCCAAAGGCCTTCTGCAAGTCCAAGTAAACAACATCATCTTTGTCTATGCTTTATCTCTGGCCACAGAGCAGTGCTAGATGATCGGGAGTGGCACATGTTATCCCCTTCTAAAAAAAACGGAATAGGGATACTCCTGGGAAAATAGACAAGTGGCATTCGGCAGGGATCTCTTCCGAGACACCCCAGTCTTCGGATTTTTATAAATTACTTGGATGAGAAAGTGGAAGGATAGGTTAGTGATTTTGCAGATGACACAAATGTTGATGGTATTATAATGGAACATTGAGCTGGGCTGAGAAATGGCAGTTGGAGTTCACTCAGGAAAGTGTGAAGAGCAACACTTTGGAAGGTTGACTTGAAGGCAGAACACGGGATGAATGGCAATATTCATTAGATTGTGGAGCAACAGAGGGATCTTGTGGTTCACAGTTGGAGTGCAAGTTGACAGGGTGGTTAAGAAGGTGTATGGTGTATGGTGTGTTGGCCTTCATTCGTCAGGGATTGAGTTCAGGGGCTGTTGAAGCTCTATAACACTCTGGTTAGACCATGTTTGTAGCATTGTGTTCAGTTCTGGTCTTCTAGTTAGGAAGGATTAAGAAGCTTTAGAGAGGATGCAGAGGAGATTTACCAAGATGCTGCCTGGATTAGAGATCGGGTTGAATGCTAGGTCTCTTCTCTTTAAAGAGAAGGAGGATGAGAGATGAATTGATACAGGTGTCCAAGATGATAAAAGGCATAGACAGACTGGACAGCCAGAAACTTTTTCCCAGACCAGAAATGGACAACACAAGGAGGCATAAGTTGAAGGCAGGGTTTCTCAACTAGGGTACCACGGAACCTTAGGGTTCTGCGAGAGGTTGCCGCAAGAGTTTGTGATTAAACAAAAATCAACATCATTTTTTGAACTTGGTGTACACGCAATGCTACGCTTGCAGTGGTGGGCAGTGTCCGAGCAGCCCCATCAGCAACCTCATTACAGGTCTCTCAGTCTGGCATGGCAGTGCATAGTTTTGCTGTTTTTACTTGCTTCAGTCCATTCTCAGTTTTTGATGCAAGATAGGAGAGGCCGTTCATAATTGGTAAGCGCTATATTACACAGAGGGAGGACGGTAGGCTGATAATTGTTGAGCGCTATATTACACAGAGGGAGGACAGTAGGCTGATAATTGGTGAGTGCTATATTACACAGAGGGAGGATGGTAGGCTGATAATTGTTGAGCGCTATATTACACAGAGGGAGGACGGTAGGCTGATAATTGGTGATCACTGTATTGCACAGAGGGAAGGACAGTAGGCTGATGAGGAGCGTGAAGTGGATTTTCCGAGCATTGAATGGACTCGCCCAACTTGGGCTGCGATGTCAGCTCCTCCCTCCCGAATTTCCTCCCACTGCCGACTGATTTATGAGAGTGAACAAACTCTACCAATATAGTAGAAAATTGGAGGGAAATTTTCATTCTTATCTTTTTTTACCGAACACAGAATTATTTATTCATATTAAAATTAATAACAATTTCTACAGTGAAGTCGAGTCTCAACGCTCAGCGCAGAGTTATGGGAACGGGAAGGAGGGTGGTAGGCATGAAATAATGAGAGTCCCAGCTCAGAACTCTGTGGCCTCTGGCATGGATCCTCACGCAGAGAGAGTGAGCACGAGCACTGGTTCGTGGCACAATTGAAATGAAAGCCTCACTCTGTGTGGCCCGTCACAGGGCAGATTAGACATTTCAGGAGTACAGGGGTGTGCAGTGGGGGGAAGGGGGAAGGTTTAAAAAAAACCTCATGCTAAGAATATCCAGCGCCTTGGCTCAGGAGAGTGTGATGAGTAGCAGCACGGGAAGAGGGAAATCCTTCCAGTGCCCTCCGGTTCACAACCCAGCCTTCCCAGTGGTTGCAGTAGCACAAGGACTGAACCAAAGGAGCTGGGTAGGCCAATTTGAGAATGGGGTTGAGAGGGGTTTTATCATGCTTCTTTTATCATGTGCTGCAAATATGTTGAAAACTCATCCTTAATAGAGACACGCGGATGTTACATTGCCTCCCACGTGCTTGGGTCAGGGATGTCTCAGCTTTCTATACGGGGGAGGGTGAGCAGCCAGAAGCCTTGGTACCTGTTGACACCAATGACATAGGTAGGAAAGGTGAGGAGGTCCTGAAGAGAGATTTTATGGAGCTAGGTAGAAAGTTGAAAATCAGGACCTCCAGGGTAGTAGTCTCTGTTTTGCTTGTGAAGGTCAGAATAGGACGATTTGTCAGATGAATGCGTGGCTGAGGAACTGCTGCAAGGGTCACAGGTTCAAACTTATGGATCATTGAGATCTCTTTTGGCAAAGGTACAACCTGTATAAATGTAAGGGGTTTCTTCTTTTATGTTACTGCATAGGCTAATTAAAATGGCTTCTTTGTTATGTTAAATGCTGAGAAAGTTCTTGTGCTAGTAGTTTGTTTGGGTTAGATTAGTGATAAGAGAGCAAACAAACCAATTGGGATAGATGTTATTCTTTCTACTGTGTCTGTAAGTTATTGTGATGTGCAAGTTTTTGGGCAGAAGGCGTGAGAGAGAGAGCGAGAGAGAGAGAGAGAGAGAGAGAGAAAGAGAGAGAGAGAGAGAGAGGATGGACAAGGTGCTGTGAGTCGGCTAACGGGGTCAGACCCCGAGCAGGAGTTCGAAGTCCAGGGTGTTCGGCGAGGAGAGGAGGGGAGACGGAGACGGACTCATGTGGAGTGTCTGGTCGACCACCATTGTTGGTCCCAGGCGGCAGGTCGAGGTGATCTGAGGGGTCGCAGGGTGAAGAAGGAGGGTCCTGAGCTCCAACTGTTTGTGCACGAAGAGATTGAACTTTGATAAGTGTGGCACCTGTTATTTTCCTTTTATATTTTATCTCTATTAATTATATAGTTCCAGTAATATCTATAGACTGTAAATTATTTAATCGTATCTGGTGTATTGTCTGTTATTTGGCAGGGTGAGGTACATCGCACAGCATCCACACAAACTAATTACCCAGTTTGGCGGGGCCGAGGGCTGTTTCCCTAGATGACAGTGAGCTGAGCGACCCTGAGGCTGGCCAGGGGGGGGCTACATAAAGGTGACAGGTTACACTTGAACCCAAAGGGGACCAACATCCTTGTGGGCAGGTTTACTGGAGCTGTGGAAGAAGGTTTAGGCAGAAAACGGTTCAGCACAGCCAAGAAGGGCCAAAGGGCCTGTTTCTGTGCTGTAGTTTCTATGGTTTCTATGGTTTAAACTAATTTGACAGAGTATCTGAACCAGAGTGATAGTGCTGAGGTAAAAGGCGGACAAACTCGAACAGGGTGAATGCAGGACTGAAGGTGTTGTATTGTAATGCATGTAGTATATGGAATAAGGTAGGTGAACTTGTGGCACAGTTACAGAATGGTATGTGTGACATCATGGGCATTGCTGGATCATGGCTTAAAGAAGATTATAGCTGGGAGCTTAACATCCAAGGATACACTTGGTATCAAAAGGACAGGGATGTAGGCAGAGAGGGTGTTGTGACTCTTGGTAAAACTGAAATCAAATCATTAGGAAGAGGTGACATAGGATCAGGAGGTGTTGAATTGTTGTGGGCAGCACTAAGGAACTACAGGGGGTAAAGAGACCCTGATGGGAGTTATATACAGACCCCGAAACAGTAGTAAAGGTGTGGTCTACAAATTACAACATGAGATAGAAAATACATGTCAAAAGAGCAATGTTACAATAGTTATGGCGGATTTAAATACGCAGGTAGATTAGAAAAATCAAGTCGGTGCTGGATCCCAAAAGTAAGGATCTCTAGAATGCCTGTGAGGTGGCTTTTTAGAGCAGCTTGTGGTTGAGCCCACTAGGAGACACTATTCTGGATTGGGTGTTGTGCATAGACCGGAATTGATTAGAGAGCTGAAAGTATAGGAACCCTTGGTGACCAATTATCATAATCTGAGAGAATTCACCCTGCAATTTGAAAAAGAGAAGCTGAAGTCAGATGTCAGTGGAGTAAGGGGAATTACGCAGGCATGAGAGAGAAGTCGGCCAAAATTAATTGGAAAGGAGCACCAGCAGGGATGATGACAGAGCAACACCGGCTAGAATTTCTGGAAGTACGAGGCGTGATTGATAAGTTTGTGGCCTAAGGTAGAAGGAGATGAGTTATTAACTTTAAACTTTCTGCATTATCACTCAAAGAGTTGAACTGCACGTGCATGTAACGAAGGCATCTTGGACCTCCAGGTGGTCCATGGCAGGGGTGATTGATAAGTTCGTGGCCTAATGTAGAAGGAGATGAGTTATACAGGTCTTGTTACATGCACGTGCAGTTCAACTCTGAGTGAAAATGCAGAAAGTTTGAAGTTAATAACTCATCTGCTTCTACCTTAGGCCACAAACTTATCAATCACCCCTGTTGTGGACCACTTCTGGAGGTCCAAGATGCCGACTTCTACAAAGAAGGGATCCGTATGCTCCACAACCGCTAGACTAAGTGTGTAAATGTAGGAAAAACAAATGTGCTAGGTTTCCTTAAATTGACTCCTTCTACCTTAGACCACGTACTTATCAATCACCCCTCGTAATTTGGAAGGCACAGAATAGATACATCCCAGAGGAAGAGGTATTTGAAAGGCAAGTTGACACAGCCGTGGCTGACAAGAAAAGACAAAGCCACCATACAAGCCGAAGAGGGGTATATATATATATATATATATATACACACACACACACATATATATATATATACATACACATATACATATATATAGAGAGAGCAAAAATTACTGGGAATTTAGGGGATTGGGATGCTTTTTAAAACCAACGGAAAGCAACTAAAAATGTCCTAAAGAAGGAAAAGATGGAATACGAAAGTAAGCTAGCCAATAATATTAAAGGGAATACCAAAAGTTTCTTCAGATATATAAAGGGTAAAAGAGAAGAAAAAGTAGGTATCGGACCATAGGAAAATGATGCTGGAGAGGTAGTTATGGGGGACAAGGAGATGGCAGACTCACTGAATAAATATTTTGCATCAGTCTTCACTGTGGAAGACACTAACAGAATGCAGGAAGTTTGAGTGTGTCAGGGTGCAGAAGTTGTCTTAACTAGCGAGAAGATTCTTGGGAAGATGCAAGGGTAAGTCATTTGGACCAAATGGTGTACACCCCAGGGTTCTGAAAGAGGTGGCTGAAGAGATTGTGGAGGCAATGGTAATGATCTTTCAAGAACCACTAGATTCTGGTATGGTTCCAGAAGACTGGATAATTGTAAATGTTACTCCACTCTTCAAGAAGGGAGAGAGGCAGAAGAAAATAGTTATATGCCAGTTAGTCTGAGCTCAGTGGTTGAGAAGATGTTGGAGTTGAGGATGTGGTTTGGGGGTACTTAGAAGCACATGATAAAATAGGCTGTAATCAGCATGGTTTCCTCAAGGAAAAATCTTCCTTGACAAATCTATTAGAATTCTTTGAGAAAATAACAAGTAGTATACCCAAAGGACAATCAGTGTAAGTTATGTACATGGATTTTCAGAAGCCCTTTGACAAGGTGCCACACATGAGGCTGCTTAGGAAGAGCCCATGGTATTACAAGAAAGATTCTAGTATGGATGGAGCATTAGCTGACTGGCAGGGGCAAAGAATAAAGAAAGCCTTCTTCTGGTTGGCTGCTGGTGACTAGTGGTGCTCCACAGGGGTCTGTGTTGAGGCCGCTTCTTTTTACGTTATACATATATGACTTGGATGATGGATTTGATAGCTTTTTGGCCAAGGTTGCTGACGATAGGAAGATAGGTTGAGGGACAGGTAGCTTTCAGGAAATAGAGAGGCTACAAAGGACATGGACAGATTAGGCAGATGAAATACAGTGTCAGGAAGTGTATGGTCACGCACTTTGGTAGAAGAAATAAAAGTGTAGACTATTTTCTAAAAGGAGGGAAAAATTAAAAATCTATAGTGCAAAAGGACTTGGGAGTCCTCATGCAGGTTTCCCTAAAGGTTATTTGCAAGTCAAGGCGTTAATGAGAAAGGCATGAAATGGCAGAGCAGACTTGATGGGCCAAATGACCCAATTGTGCTCCTATATCTTATGGACTCTATTTGGATGGATTAGACACTGGTTTTGTGGGAGATGCCACAGAGTGGTAGTAAATGGTTGCCTCTCTGACTGGAGGCTTGTGACTAGTAGAGTACCACAAAGATCAGTGCTGGGTCCATTGTTGTTTGTCATTTATATCAATGATCTGGATGATAATGTGGTTAACTGGATCAGCAAATCTGCGGATGACACCAAGATTGGGGGGTAGTGGACGGCAAGGAAGGCTTGCAGTGGGATCTGGGCCAGCTGAAAAAAGGCGGGTGGAATTTAATGCAGACAGGTGTGAGGTGTTGCACTTTGGTAGGATGAACCAGGGTAGGTCTTACACAGCAAATGGTCGGGCACTGAGGAGTGCAGTAGAGCAAAGGGATCTGGGAATACAGGTCCATAATTCATTGAAAGTGGTGTCACAGGTAGATCGGGTCATAAAGAAAGCTTTTGACACACTGGCCTTCATAAATCAAAGTACTGAGTACAGGAGATGAGATGTTATGTTGAAGTTGTATAAGACATTGGTGAGGCATAATTTGGAGCATTGTGTACAGTTTTGGTCACCTGCCTACAGGAAAGATGTAAATAAGGTTGAAAGAGTGCAGAGAAAATTTACAAGGATGTTGCCAGATTTGGAGGACTTGAGTTATATGTAAAGATTGAATAGGTTAGGGCTTTATTCCTTGGAAGTAGAAGATTGTAGAATCTTCTTCACTCAATGGGTTGTGAGATTGTGGAACAAGTTGACAATGTATATGGTGCATGGAAGCTTGCTTTAAACATTAATGGAAGTTTGGATAGATACATGAATAGTAGGGGTTTCGAGGGCTATGGTCAATGGGAGTAGGTAATTTAAATGGTTGGCATGGACTAAATGGGCCGAAGGGCCTGTTTCAGTGCCGTATTTTTCTACGTCTCTAAAATCTTACCTAGTTGAGCTAACCAGCCTATAATTTCCTACCTTTTGCCTCCCTCCCTTTTTAAAAAGTGGAGAGGTGTTTATGAATTTCCAGTCCCCTGGAACCATTCCTGACTCTAGTGATTCTTCAAAGATCACTACTAATGATGCTCCAATTACTTCTGTTAACTGATTTTCCAAAGCCATAGTCAATGCCCTCCCTGGGGAGGATAATGGTCTGCAAAGTGATGGGTCCCTAAAGCTATCTGTTCTGCTGGGAGTGGGAGAAGATCCCTAAGGAAAATAGTCAGAATCATAATTAGGTTTTTTTATTGCTGACATGTATATGGCTTCCTCCCCCTTCCTGATGAGCCTGAACGGTTGACTGTTCTTTCCCCTCCAGAGAGCTGCATGACCTGCTAAGTTCCTTCAGCACTGTGTATGTTGTGATGAAATCTGTGCAACGTGCAAGAAGACAGCAGAATAGTGAGGAGGTGTCTCACTCCTCCCTAACGGTAGTAATGAGAAGAAGGCATGTGTTGGATGGGAATGGCCTCTTGAGGCCCTCCAGTTTGAAATTGCCCAGAGTGGTCTGGGATGCAACATGGCTACAAGCCCTTTGGCACGAGTCCATAACAACTATGTTGCCCACTCAGTCTGTATTGACTTCCTGCTTTTCCCATATCCCTCCGAGGCCCACCTCTCCAGTTACCTGTCCAAGTGCTTCTTAAATGATACTATTGTACCTGCCTCACCCACTTCCTCTGGCAGCTCGTTCCATAGACAGACCATCCTCCTAGTTTTGGACTCCACTACCGTCTGGAAAAGACTGTAAGCAGCCACATTATATATGTTTCTCATAATGTTAAACACAGCTACAAGGCCAACCCCCATTCTTCTACATTCCAAGGAGCCTGGCCAACCCCTCTTTATAACTCAGGACTTCTAGTTCTGGAAACATCCTCATAACAGGAGCAGATCCATAAGCCCTGAGATCTCCTGGGAGTGGCAGAAGTTCTAGGATCAGCTAGTAACAGGAGGAGATCCCCAAATCCCTATGGAATAACCTGGGAGCTTGCAGTCAACCTCAGACATGGATCTCCTGGAATGTGTCCAGGGATCGCTGAGCCTCAGAGCGGTAGCGAATAGCTAACAGTCCCAAAGCGATAAAAAAAAATGCTTGGGAAATGGGACATCCCAACCCCAACATCACAGGATCACCTGGAACAAAAGAGAGGATTAAGTCCATGGGAACAATTTACAAACTGATAGATTCCCTTCAGCTTTCAGTTCCCCCCTGGAAATCAGAAAAGGAGAGCCAAGGCCACAGGACGGTGTGGGGAACGCAGGGGGAGAGGCGGCAGAGGCAGGTTTGAGCAGGCACAGAGCGGGGACGTCGAGTAGATGCTCTCAGACAGCCAGGCAGCATCTGTTGATTCATGATTGTTTAACATCACTTCCAGTACACAAGTGTAAAGGAGAATAAAATAGTTGTTACTCCAAGTCCAATGCAGCACAAAAAACACAATGAGATAAAGAACACAGTAATAAAATAAAACACAATAAATATAAATATGTAAGATATTAATACTGATAGATTGATTGCATATACATAAAGTGATGCTAGACACACAGGTGTCTGTGTATGTGGTGACCCTGGTAGGAAATGATAAAAGGTCGGTGGTATGGAGGAGTGGGTTAGTGGGTGGAGGTGTTGATCAGCATTACTCCTTGGGGAAAGTAACTGTTTTTGAGTCTGATGGTCCTGGCATGGATGCTATATAGACTCCTTCCTGATGTGAGATCCTTCATAATGTTACTGGCCCTTTTCTGGCACCTTTCTGTATATATGTCCTTGAGAGAGAGTAGCCTGGTGCTGATAATGCTTTGTCAGTTTCGACTACCCCTCGTAGACCCTTCCTGTCTGCCACTGTGTGGTCAAGTATAGATGTGCATTGTCCATCTCCTTTCAGCCTCTTCACAAAGTAGTGGCATTGGGGAGCTTTCCTGATGGTGCAGGATATGTTCTGGGACCGTGAGAGGTTGTGCAGGGTGAGCAATCCCAAGAGTCTGAAACTGCTGGCAGTACTGTGCCACCGATGTAAAGAGGGGTTTGAGTGGGGCGAGTTCTCCTGAAGGCAATAATCATCTCCTTTCTCTTGTTGACATTGAGGAAGAGGTTATTTGCCTGGTACCATGCACTGAGCTCTTCCATCTCCTATTTGTGGGACCATCTCATTGTTGTTAGTGATGAGTCCCACCACTGTCATGTCTTTGGTGAACTGAACAACGTGACTGCTCAGGTGTTTGGACATGAAGTCGTATATGCCCATGAACACTTCAGCTCTCTGTCAGACTGGTTCTAAGTCCAAGAGGGCCAGAGTGAAGTATACAAGCTAAGCTGATCTTCTCCTATCCCGGTAACTGTGAGGTCTACATCTCTGAGGACTCATTGGCAAAGGAATCTGTCACCATTACTTGGGTGAATTGAACAGAATCCCCATCTGTCCTCTCAGGGAGATGTGAATGATTCAGAGCAGAGCCGTGCCCCGTTCAGTGGGTATCTCCATTGCTCTTTATGGGAGGCTGCTGTGCAGAAACTTCCCAGTGCGCTCTGAGGGGTCTGTCCCAGCTGATGATGTGGCAGGAGACAGAAGGTTGTGGCTAAGTGATACAATGATGGTAACTAGTCTTTTCGAGACACTAATATCACACTTAAGCATTAGCTGGAACTTTCTGTTAGCATTTAAGAGGGTACTTTAATGGTGAAGGGGACAAGACATAAGCCTCCCCACACGCCCTCCTTACCTGCATGTAGGGCCTGTTTCTCCTTCAGTAAGTTCACCTCCTCCACGATGTGGGCAATCTGCTTCTTGATGTCTTCAATCATACCCACAGTCACTACCATTGAGCAAGTGTGAAGAAAACAGAGTGAGAGGTGGTACAATATCACCGAAGTTCCCCCAGAAGACACACCTTCTGTGATGTGAAAGCCAAACCCTACCATCAGTCAGCAGATTCTTGGAGGGAGAGAGTGTGGAGAAAGCTTGTTGGCATGGAAGCTCTGCTGGGATACACAGTTCACCAAGGTGGGATTTTAAACAAGTATGTTCAGAGTAAAGTGGTTCCACTCTTGGTGTTTTTTCCACACAGCTATCCTCACCCATACATGGATAACATAGAATAGTACAGCACAGAACAAGCTCACGTTGTGGTGTTGAACTAATTAAACTAGTAATTAAAAACTATTTCTTTCTAGCTACAAATGTCCATATCCCTCCTTTCTTTGCACGTTCACGTCCCTATCTAGGAACCTCTTAAATGCATCTATCATATTTATATCTTCATCACAACTTCTGATAGAACATTCCAGGCACCTATCTCTCTCTGACAAATAATTTGTCCCCCAGATCTCCTTTGAATCTGCTCTCCCTCTCGCCATATGTGCAAGCCTTCTAGTATGCTTGTTATTGGGGCAAAGAGCCAGAAGGGTGTCTGCCTCTTTCTCTTCCCCACCCACCCCTATCCATCCCTTCCTGCTTTCTGCAGGGACCACTCTCTCTGTGCACCCTGGTCCCTTCCTCAGATAACCACGGAGGTGTATCAGAAACTCCTAATAACATACCATTTTAACTCCTTTCCCATTGATACACCATCTCTCACTGCCTCTGAGAGGTAAAACACATATTAGAGGAACAGCAACTTGTGTCTGGTAGTGCACAACCCAACAACATGAACAATGACCTCCAAATTCAGGTAACCCACATCCCATGCTCTTTTCTCTCAAAGACTCTTTTTGTTCCCTCTCTCCAACACCCCACCAGCCATAACCCAGTTTTGTGCCTTTCCAGTTTCTAGCCTCATTGCCTCACTCTCAGCCCTTTTTACTGGCTCTATTTATTCACTCTACACTCTCAGTCCCGATGCAGGGCCTCGACTTGAAATGTCAATGACCCCTCACTCTTCAGATGCTGCTGAGTTCCTTCAGTTTTTTTTTGCTGAAGAGCTGGAATTGCTTGTCTGCGGCAGAGAAGGCTAGGGAGTTCAGAAACAATTCATAAGGGTGTTTCTGGGACTGAAGGGCTTGAGTTATAAGGATAAACTGGATCGTTGTGGGTCATTTCCTTAGAGCAAAGGAGACTTTTTGAGGTTTAAAAGATCATGAGATGCATAGCTAAGGTGAAAAGTCATGTGTTGTATGAGGAATGAGCTAGAGCTTTCCTCGTTGAAATAAAAGGAGAGTGAGAGGCAAGTTAGTCAAGATATATAGATTACCAGAGGCATACAGAGAGCGGACAGCGACATTTTTTTCTCAGGGAGCCAATGGCCAATATCACAGGATATCTGTGTAAAGGGAGTGAGAAAAGTTTCGGGGAGATGTTAGAGCACTGCCAGGGGTGGTGATAAAGGCAGTTACAATAGGGACATTTAAGAGACTCTTGTTGTGCATGGGTGCAAGAAAAATGGGGGGCCATTGGCCATGTGGGAGCGAAGGGTTATATTGACCGCGGAGTGGGTTGGCACAACATCGTCGGTCGAAGAGCCCGTTCTGTGCTGTATGTTCTACGTTCTTCTTCCCAGAGCAGGGGATTCTGAAACTAGAGTACATACACTCAGTAACCACTTTATTGAAGACAGGTGTGCAGCTCAGTGTGATCTTCTGCTGCTGTAGCCCATCCACTTCAAAGTTCGTCATCTGAGTTCAGAGAGGCCTTTCTTCACAGCACTGTGCTAACATCTGGTTATTTGTGTTATTGTTGCCTTCCTGTCAGCTTGAACCAGTCCAACCATTCTCCCCGATCTCTCTCATTAACAAGGTATTTTTGCCCACAGAATTGTCACTCACTGGATGTTGTTAGTTTCTCGCACCATTCTCTGTAAACTCTAGAGATTGTTGTGCATGAAAATCCCAGGATATCAGCAGTGTCTGAGATACCCAAATCACCCCATCTGGCACCAACATTATTCCACAGTCAAAGTCACTTTAGATCACATTTTTCCCGATTCTGATGTTTGGTCTGAACAACTGAACCTCTTGACCATATCTGCATGCTTTTATGCATTGAGTTACTGCCATATGATTGGCTGATTAGATATTTGCATTAATGAGCAGGTGTACAGGTGTTTTTAATAACTTGGCCACTGTATCTTTTGGCGATTTTATGCACTACACAATACCTGTAATATTTGTGTTATTTGCAAGTTTGCTCACCCACCCTACCACAATTTCATTCAAATCATTTATATATCTGACAGACAACAGAGGTCCCAAGAGCCATCACTGAAGAACACCACTCACCCGTCATGACCTCCAGATGAATACACATCCATAAACACCCTCTGCCTAGGGGCAAGCCAAATTTGAATCCAGTAAAGTCACTGTAGTTCTGACATATCTGAATGTTCTAGATGAGACAACTAGGTGGGATTTTGTTAAATCCTTACAAAGATCCATGAAAACGTTCACAGCTCTGCTGTTATTGATCACCTCGTAAATAAACTTCCTAATAAACAGAATTCCAAACAACACTCAGTGGGACAGGCAGAGTTTCAGGTTGGAGTCCTTTCAGCGGAGAATGACGAAGAATATCACACTGAAGCATTAGGTCTATGTTTCTCTCTCCACGGACACTCAGTTTGTATTTCGGATTTCTACAGCCTTCTGTCCTGCAGTGTGGATTACGGAGTGTGTGGTAGAAGAACGCAGCACAGGGAGGGTGCTGCTCAGAGCAATCTTTCCTGCCTCTGACAGCACGTAAGCTGCAGTTATTCCAGCCAATTCATGCAGAGCAAGATTCCATAATCAGAATTGTGATTTGTGCTCAGGATAACTATTTCTTGCGGTAATACCTATCCAGAGGACCTGTTGCTCAAGGAAGTGACAAACGTGATTACTGAGGGTAGGACTATGAATGCTGTCTACACAGATTTTAGAAAGGTGTTTGACTGAGATACAATGGGATCCATGATGCCTTGGGATTTGCATTAAGAACTGGCCTGCCCACAGTAGACAAAGGGTAGCGATCAATGGGGCTTACTCTGGCTGCAGTTCCCTGACTTAGGATGCTCTGCAGAGATCTGTACTGGGAGCTCGGCGGCTTTGTGATACCTATAAATAACCTGGAAGGAAACATGGCTGGGAGATCTAGTAAGCTCACAAGCAATACAAAGATTGGTTGCACTGTGGATAGTATAGAAGATTGTCAAACAACACAGCAGAATATAGTTCAGTTGGAGATATAGGAGAAATAGCTGATGAAATTTAATCTGGGCAAGTACTAGTCGTACTTTGGGCAATGCAACGTTAAAGGAGAGTACACAGTTAACAGCAGGATCATTGACGGGGCTGAGAAACCGAGGGATGTTGGAGTCCAAGTACAAGAACCACACACATTGATACTGTGCTATTAGTTGAGGCATTAAGTTCAAAAGCTACAAAGTTATGTTACAAATTTATAAAACTCTGGTTAGGCAAAATTTAGAGCACCACATTCAATCTAGTCACCTCATTATTGGAAGTGTGTCATACTGAGAGTGTAGAAAGGGTTTACCAGGATGAAGCCTGTATTAGAGGGCAGGAAGAGCTTGTACAAGCTGGGGTTATTTTCTCTTGAGTTGTGGCAGCTGAGGGGAGATTTGATAGAAGTTCATAAAATATGCAAGGTGTAGTCAGAGCAGATAGCCAGTATCTTTTCTCAGGTACTAAGATGCCTGGTACTAGAGGGCAGCCTCCCAGATAACCACATCTACACCCGGTGCACCAAATTAGTAAGTTTAGATGTTTGACAATCTTCTACACTATCCACCGTGCCACCAATCTTTGAATTGCTTGTGAACTTACTAATCCTCAGAGAACTAGAGCTTCAATTCAGAGACCTTCGGCTCATAAGAGAAACTGAGGAGGTGATAGATAGGAGCGATAGGGAGGTTGCAGGAGGCAGGTGAAGGGGGGACTGTCGGGAGAGGGAAGGGAAATAGGAAGCTGGTGCAGAGTGCCCCTGTGGCTGTTCCCTCAGTAACAAGTATCCGCTATTGCGTGGGCGGGGGGGTTACCTACGATGGGGGAGCCGCAGCGACTGGGTCTCTGTCACCGAGTCTGGCACTGTGGCTCAGAAGGGAAGAGGGCAGAGTGGTGACAGATTTATTGATCATTGGGACCTGTTCTGGGGAAGATATGATCTGTACTAAAGGGACTGGCTCCACCTGACCCCGAGGGGGACCAATATCTTTGCAGACAAATTTGCTAGAGCCTTTGGGGAGGGTTTAAACTAATATTGCAGGGCGATAGAAACCAGAGTGATAGAGCTGAGGATAGGAATGTTGGTTTACAAGCAGAGGTAGTGTATAGTGAAACGGTCAGGAAGGACAGGCAGATGATGGGGTAAAATTGCAGTCAGTGGGATAGGTTGCAGTGTAAAAGGGGGACAAAATTGAAAGGGGCGATAAATACGGGACTGACACGGAAGGTGTTATATTTAAAGGCACACAGTAAATGAAATAAGGTGGATGATCTTGTAGTGCAGTTAGAAATTGGCAGGTATAACATTGTGGGCATCACGGAGTCATGGCCGAAAGATTTAATATCCAAGGATACACGATCTATCAAAAGGACAGGCAGATAGGCAGAGGAGGAGGATTGGATCTGCTGGTAAAAAATAAAATCAAAGCTTTAAAAAAAGGTGACTTAGGATCAGAAGATGTAGAATTCTTGTGGGTAGAGTTAAGAAACTGCAGAGGTAAGAAAACCCTGAAGGGAGTTACTTACAGGTCTCCAAACAAAAGCCAGGAGTGGTCTACAAATTACAGTGAGAGATAGATAGAGCATGTCAAAAAGGCAATGTTATATTAGTCATGGGGGATTTCAATATGCAGACAGATTGGGAAAATCGAGTTGATGCTAGATCCCAAGAAAGAATTTGTGGAATGCCTCCAAGATGGCTCTTTGGAGCAGATTGCAACTGAGCCCACTCAAGGGTCAGCAATTCCGGATTGGCTGCTACGTAACGAACTGGATATGATTGGGAGCTTAAGGTAATGGAACCCTTAGGAGTCAGTGATCATAATATGATGAAATTCTCCCTGCAATTCGAGAGGGAGAAGCTAAAGTCAGATGTATTAGTATTACAGTGGAGTGAAGGGAACCTCAGAGGCATACAGAGGAGCTGACCAAAGTTAACTGGAAGGGGACACTAGCAGGGATGATGGCAGGGGAGCAATGGCTGGAGTTCCTGGGAGCAATTCGGAAGGCACTGGATAGATATATCCCAGAAGAGAGAAAGTATTCTAAAGGCAGGATGACACAACCATCACTGACAAGGGAAATCAAAAGAGAGAACATATAATAGAGCAAAAATCAGTGGCATGTTAGAGCACTGGGAATTTTCTCTAAAAACAACATAAGGCAACTAAAAAAATAATGGAGGAAAAGATGAAATATCAAAGTAGCCAGCAAATAATATCAAAAATGATACCAAAAGTTTGTTCCGATGTATTAAAAGAGAGGAGCAAGTAGATATTGGACCACTGGAAAATGACACTGGAGAGATGGTAATGGGGACAAGGAAATGGCAGAGGAACTGAACAAGTAGTCTTTACTGATGGAAAACTCTAGTGGTACAGAGGGGGGAGTTTGCTGCCTCTTATGCGCAGGAGGGAGGTGGGAGCTGGGGGGGTACTTTAGGGTTCTAACATTTAACTGTTGTTCATTCTTCAGGGAACTCCTCTGTTTTCATGGATGGTTGTGAAGAAAAAGCATTTCAGGATGTATATTGTATACATTTCTCAGACATTAAATGTACCTTTGAAACTTTGAAGTTAGCCTGACCACAGCAGTTGGGAAGATGTTGAAGTTGAATGTTTAAGGATGAGATTCAGGGTATTTGGACTTATTGACTTACTACCCACTAAGCTGCTGGCATTTAGGGCAGCAATGAAGGTCCTGCATCTCTGGTGATATTCAGGGCTTCCTTCATTGTGTCAGTAGCTTTCTCTCTGTTTTCATGACTGTCAGTCAGTCAAGTTCCAGGTGGAGACTCAGGAACAGCCTCACACTGAGAGGTAGAAGGGTTCTCCATTGCTGTTTAAGCATCAATTTTATTTTACCAGCCCTAAATGGAACCCTTGAACCTGGAGGACTGATGGACCACTCTTAGTCTGGCCTCTACCTTTTGACCTGTTTGGCATGGGTGACCCTACAAAGAGTGAAAGCACAAGATCCTGACTCCAACCAACATAGGTCTCCGGGTCATCCAGGCACGCAAGCCTCCAAACCTTGTCAAGGTTGCGGTCCTCTTGGAGGTTGGGGTACTTGGAGGCACATGACAAAATAGGCCAAAGTCAGCATGGTTTCTCTAAGGGTAAATCTTGCCTGACAAATCTGTTGGAATTGTTTGAAGAAATAACAAGCAGGATAGACAAAGGAGAATCAGTGGATGTTGTGTACTTGGATTTTCAGGAAGCATTTGACAACATGCCCACGTGAGGCTGCTAAATAAGATAAGAGCCCAGGATACTTATTACAGGAAATATACCAGCATGGATAGAGCATTGGCTTGTTGGCCGGAGGCAGGAGTGGGCATAATGGGATCCTTCTCAGACTGGCTGGTGGTGACCAGTGGTGCTCCACGGGGGCTAGTGTTGAAACCACTTCTTTTACGTTATATGTCAATGATTTGGATGATGGATTTGATGGCTTTGTGGTCAAGTTTGTGGTTGATACGAAGATAGGTGGAGGGGCAGATGGTGTAGAGGAAGCACATGGGCTACAGAAGGACTTTAACAAATTAAAAGACTGGACCAAGAGGTGGCAGATGAAATACAGTGTCAGGAAGTGTATGGGCACGCAGTTCGATCGAAGGAATAAAGGCATAAAACTATTTTCTAAACAGGGAGAAAATTCAAAAATCTGAAGTGCAAAAGGTTTTGGGAATCCTTGTCCATGATTCCCTAAAGGTTAATTTGCAGGTTGAGTCTGTGGTGAGGAAGACAAATGCAATGTTAGCATTCATTTCAAGAGAACCAGGATATAAAAGCAAGGATGTATTGCTGAAGCTGTACAAGACACTGGTAAGGCCTCATCTGGAGTATTGTGATCAGTCTGGGGCTTCTCATTTAATAAAGGGTGTGCTGACATAGGAGAGGGCGCAGGGAGGCTCACAAGGATAATTCCGGAATCACATGACCAGCGATTGATGGCTCTGGGCCTGTACTCACTGGAATCTAGAAGAATGAGGGGAAATCTAATTGAAACTTATCAAATGTTGAAAGACTTCGATAGAATGGATGTGGAGATGATGTTTCCTTTGGTGGGGGAGTCTAGGACCAGAGGGCACAGCTTCAAAACAGAGAGATGTTCATTTACAACAGAGGTGAGGAGGAATTTCTTTAACCAGAGGGTGATGAATCTGTGCAATGCGTTGTCACAGTGACTGGAGGCCAGGTCACTGGGTGCATTTAAGGTGGAAGCTGATGAGCATGAAAGGATCTGGGGAGAAGGCAGGAGAATGGGGTTGATAGGGAAATGGATAAGTCATGATGAAATGGCAGAGAAGACTTGATGGGTCGAATGGCCTGATTTTGTTCCTATGTCTTATGCCCTGTGTTTCAGGAGAGACGGAAAAATTACAAAGGGGATATGGGAGCCAATGTTTTTCCCCACAGAGAGTGGTGGGAGTCTGGAATGCACGGCATGAATGCTGCTAGAGGGAGATGGAAGAGATTATTAGATAGGCACAAGAATAGACAGCTATGGGTAACCCTAGTAATCTCTAAGGTAGGGCCATGTTCAGCACAACTTTGTGGGCCGAAGGGCCTGTATTATGCTGTAGGTTTTCTATGCTTCTAATATGCAGGGAGGAAGGGAACTGATCAATGTGAGGGGAAGAAGGATTGAATTACTGGTTGTTGAGTCATTGGTTAGGCACAACATTGTGGACAGAAGGGTCTGTCTTGTGCTGTCTGTTCTATGTTCTATCTGTCACACCAGAATGGGCCACTGAGTTTATAGTATTAAGGGTACAGACCAGAAGTCACGGACTGAGAATCCAGGCACAGTTGTTGGCAGTAATACACAGAGTCGGGTGTAGTTCCCAGCGACAATTCCCAAGTTCAATTCCGCCAGGGTTTCCTCTCACAGTCCAGTTGGTTGGTAAATTGTCCCGTGATTAATAATAGGCTTCCATTAGTCTCGTGACACCATGGATTTGCGCCTTGGAAGGTTTCCAGGGCGCGGGCCTGGGCAAGGTTGTTTGGGAGACCGATAGTTGCCCATGCTGCAAGTCTCCGATGTTGTCCAAGGGAAGGGCATTACAGCTTAGTACCGGTGTCGTCACAAAGCAATGTGTGGTTAAGTGCCTTGCTCAAGGACACAACACGTTGCCTCAGCCACAGCTCTAACTAGCGACCTTCAGATCACTAGACCGACACCTTAACCACCTGGCCACGGGCCAACAGTGATTAGGCTAGGATTAAATCGGGGGATTGCGGGGCGTGAGCCTATTCACGCTCTGCCTCACTAAATAAATAAAATATGAAGTGTCCAACAAAGCAAACTGCCAGCTCCCTTCCAGCTATAAACAAAATGTGATCCGGAGCAGCGGCTGGCTTCCTGGTGACCTGTTCGCCCACATCAAGGGACACGTGAGAGAGGCTGGGTTGTGATCCTGGGGCCCTGTGGCAGGGAGAGGGAAGGGGAGAGGAGGGGGAGAGGAGGGGCAGAAGGGGGGGGGGAAGAGGGGAGGGGGAAGAGGGGAGAGGAGGGGAGGGAGAAGAGGGGAGGGCAGAGGAGGGGAGGGGGAAGAGGGGAGGGGGAAGAGGGGAGGGGGAAGAGGGGAGGGGGAAGGGGGGAAGAGAGGAAAGGAGGGGGAAGAGGGGAGAGGAGAGGAGGGGGAAGAGGGGAGGGGAGGGGGGAAGAGGGGAGGGGAGAGGAGGGGAGGGAGAAGGGGGGAGGGAGAGAGGGGAGAGGGCAGAGGGCAGAAGGCAGAGGACAGAGGGAAGAGGAAAGAGGGGAGGGGGAAGAGGGGAGGGGAGGGAGAAGAGGGGAGAGGAGGGGAGGGAGAAGAGGGGAGAGGAGGGGAGGGAGAAGAGGGGAGGGGAGAGGAGGGAGAAGAGGGGAGGGGAGAGGAGGATAGGGGGAAGAGGGGAAAGGAGAGGAGGGGGAAGAGGGGAGAGGAGAGGAGGGGGGTAGAGGGGAGAGGAGAGGAGGGGGAAGAGGGGAGGGGAGAGGAGGGGAGGGAGAGGAGGGGAGAGGGGAGAGGGGAGAGGGGAGAGGGGAGAGGGGAGAGGGGAGGGGGAAGAGGGGAGGGGAAGAGGGGAGGGGGAAGAGGAGAGAGGAGGGGAGGGAGAAGAGGGGAGAGGAGGGGAGGGAGAAGGGGGAGGGAGAAGAAAGGAGGGAGAAGAGGGGAGGGAGAAGAGGGGAGGGAGAAGAGGGGAGGGGGAAGAGGGGAGGGGGAAGGGGGGAGGGGGGAGAGGAGGGGGAAGAGGGGAGAGGAGAGGAGGGGGAAGAGGGGAGAGGAGAGGAGGGGGAAGGGGAGAGGAGAGGAGGGAGAAGAGGGGAGGGAGAGAGGGGAGAGGGCAGAGGGCAGAGGGCAGAGGGCAGGGGGAAGAGGGGAGGCGGAAGAGGGGAGGCGGAAGAGGGGAGGTGGAAGAGGGGAGAGGAGGGGAGAGGAGGGGAGAGGGAAGGGGGGAAGAGGGGAGAGGGGGGAAGACGGGGGGAAGAGGGGGGAAGAGGGGAGAGGAGAGGAGGGGAGGGGAGAGGAGGGGAGAGGAGGGGAGAGGAAGGGAGAGGAAGGGAGAGGAGGGGAGGGGGAAGGGGGAGAGGAGAGGAGGGAGAAGAGGGGAGGGAGAGAGGAGAGAGGGCAGAGGGCAGAGGGCAGAGGGCAGAGGGAAGAGGAGAGGCGGAAGAGGGGAGGCGGAAGAGGGGAGGGAGAAGAGGGGAGGGAGAAGAGGGGAGAGGAGGGGAGGGAGAAGAGGGGAGAGGAGGGGAGGGAGAAGAGGGGAGGGGAGAGGAGGGGAGGGGAGAGGAGGGGAGAGGAAGAGGGGAGAGGAGGGGAGGGGAAGAGGGGAGAGGAGGGGAGGGGGAAGAGGGGAGAGGAGAGGAGGGGGAAGAGGGGAGAGGAGAGGAGAGGGTAGAGGGGAGAGGAGAGGAGAGGGTAGAGGGGAGAGGAGAGGAGGGGGAAGAGGGGAGGGGAGAGGAGGGGAGAGGAGGGGAGAGGGGAGAGGGGAGAGGAGGGGGGGAAGAGGGGGGGAAGAGGGGAAAGAGGGGGGAAGAGGGGAGAGGAGGGGGAAGAGGGGAGAGGAGGGGAGTGGGAAGGGGGAGAGGAGAGGAGGGAGAAGAGGGGAGGGAGAGAGGGGAGAGGGCAGAGGGCAGGGGGAAGAGGTGGAGGAGGGGAGGCGGAAGAGGGGAGGCGGAAGAGGGGAGGAGGAGGAGGGGAGGGGGAAGAGGGGAGGGAGAAGAGGGGAGGCAGAAGAGGGGAGAGGAGGGGAGGGGAAGAGGGGAGAGGAGGGGAGGGGGAAGAGGGGAGAGGAGAGGAGGGGGTAGAGGGGAGAGGAGGGGAGGGGGAAGGGGGGAAGAGGGGAGAGGAGGGGAGAGGGGAGAGGAGGGTGAAGAGGGGAGAGGGGAGAGGAGAGGAGGGGGAAGGGGGAGAGGAAAGGAGGGAGAAGAGGGGAGGGAGAGAGGGGAGAGGGCAGAGGGCAGAGGGCAGAGGGCAGAGGGCAGAGGGAAGAGGAGAGGCGGAAGAGGGGAGGCGGAAGAGGGGAGGCGGAAGAGGGGAGGGAGAAGAGGGGAGGGAGAAGAGGGGAGGGAGAAGAGGGAAGAGGAGGGAAGGGAGAAGAGGGGAGGGGAGAGGAGGGGAGGGGAGAGGAGGGGAGGGGAAGAGGGGAGAGGAGGGGAGGGGGAAGAGGGGAGAGGAGAGGAGGGGGAAGAAGGGAGAGGAGAGGAGGGGGAAGAGGGGAGAGGAGAGGAGAAGGTAGAGGGGATAGGAAAGGAGGGGGAAGAGGGGAGGGGAGAGGAGGGGAGGGGGAAGGGGGAAGAGGGGAGAGGGGAGAGGGGAGAGGAGGGGGAGAAGAGGGGGAGAGAGGGGGGGAAGAGGGGGGGAAGAGGGGAGAGGAGGGGGAAGAGGGGAGAGGAGGGGAGAGGGAAGGGGGAGAGGAGAGGAGGGGGAAGGGGGAGAGGAGAGGAGGGAGAAGAGGGGAGGGAGAGAGGGGAGAGGACAGAGGGCAGAGGGCAGGGGGAAGAGGGGAGGTGGAGGAGGGGAGGCGGAAGAGGGGAGGTGGAAGAGGGGAGAGGAGGGGAGGGGGAAGAGGGGAGGGGGAAGAGGGGAGGGAGAGGAGGGAGGGGGAAGAGGGGAGGGGGAAGAGGGGAGAAGAGGGGGAAGAGGGGGGGAGAAGGGAGAGGGGTGAGGGGAGAGGGGAGAGGGGAGTGGGAAGAGGGGGAAGAGGGGAAGAGGGGGAAGGGGGGGAAGGGGGAAGGGGGAAGGGGGGAAGGGGGGGAAGGGGAAGAGGGGGAAGGGGAAAGGGGGAAGGGGGAAGAGGGAGAAGAGGGAGAAGAGGGGGAAGAGGAAGAGGGGGAAGGGGGAAGAGGGGAGGGGGAAGAGGGGAGGGGGAAGAAGGGAGGGGGAAGAGGGGAGGGGGAAGAGGGGAGGGGGAAGAGGGGAGGGGGAAGAGGGGAGGGGGAAGAGGGGAGAGGAGGGGAGGGAGAAGAGGGGAGAGGAGGGGAGGGAGAAGCGGGGAGAGGAGGAGAGGGAGAAGAGGGGAGGGGGAAGAGGGGGGGAAGAGGGGAGGGGAGAGGAGGGGAGGGAGAAGAGGGGAAGGAGAGAGGGGAGGGAGGGAGGGGAGGGAGAGAGGGGAGGGAGAGAGGGGAGAGGGCAGATGGGAGAGGGAAGAGGGAAGAGGGAAGAGGAAAGAGGGGAGGGGAAGAAGGGAGGGGGAAGAGGGGAGGGGGAAGAGGGGAGGGGGAAGAGGGGAGAGGAGAGGAGGGGGAATAGGGGAGGGGAGAGTAGGGGAGGGAGAAGAGGGGGAGGGAGAGAGGGGAGAGGGCAGAGGGGAGGGGGAAGGGGGGAAGAGGGTAGGGAGAAGAGGGGAGGGAGAAGAGGGGAGGGAGAAGAGGGGAGGGAGAAGAGGGGAGAGGAGGGGAGGGAGAAGAGGGGAGGGGAGGGGGAAGAGGTGAGAGGAGAGGAGGGGGAAGAGGGGAGAGGAGAGGAGGGGTAGAGGGGAGAGGAGAGGAGGGGGAAGAGGAGAGGAGGGGAGAGGGGAGAGTGGAGAGGGGAGGGGGAGAGGAGGGGGGAAGAGGGGAGGAGGAAGAGGGGAGGAGGAAGAGGGGAGGAGGAAGAGGGGAGGGGGAAGTGGGGAGAGGAGGGGAGGGAGAAGAGGGGAGGGAGAAGAGGGGAGGGAGAAGAGGGGAGAGGAGGCGAGGGAGATGTGGGGAGAGGAGGGGAGGGAGAAGAGGGGAGGGAGAAGAGGGGAGGGGAGAGGAGGGGAGGGGAGGAGGGGAGAGGAGAGGAGGGGAAAGAGGGGAGAGGAGAGGAGGGAGAAGAGGGGAGGGAGAGAGGGGAGAGGGCAGAGGGCAGAGGGCAGAGGGCAGAGGGCAGCGGGCAGCGGGCAGAGGGCAGAGAGAAGAGGAGAGGCGGAAGAGGGGAGGCGGAAGAGAGGAGGGAGAAGAGGGGAGGAGAAGAGGGGAGGGAGAAGAGGGGAGAGGAGGGGGGAGGGAGAAGAGGGGAGAGGAGGGGAGGGAGAAGAGGGGAGAGGAGGGGAGGGAGAAGAGGGGAGGGGAGAGGAGGGGAGGGGAGAGGAGGGGAGGTGAGAGGAGGGGAGGGGAAGAGGGGAGAGGAGGGGAGGGGGAAGAGGGGAGAGGAGAGGAGGGGGAAGAGGGGAGAGGAGGGGAGTGGGAAGAGGGGAGAGGAGGAGAGCGGAAAGAGGGGAGCGGAGAGGAGGGGGAAGGGGGAGAGGAGAGGAGGGGGAAGGGGGAGAGGAGGAGGAGGGGAAGAGGGAGAGGAGAGGAGGGGGAAGAGGGGACGGAGAGAGGGGAGAGGGCAGAGGGCAGAGGGCAGGGGGAAGAGGGGAGGTGGAGGAGGGGAGGCGGAAGAGGGGAGGCGGAAGAGGGGAGAGGAGAGGAGGGAGAAGAGGGGAGGGAGAGAGGGGAGAGGGCAGAGGGCAGAGGGCAGGGGGAAGAGGGGAGGTGGAGGAGCGGAGGCGGAAGAGGGGAGGCGGAACAGGGGAGAGGAGGGGAGGGAGAAGAGGGGAGGGGGAAGAGGGGAGGGGGAAGAGGGGAGGGAGAGGAGGGGAGGGGGAAGAGGGGAGAAGAGGGGGGAGAGGAGGGGAGGGAGAGGAGGGGAGAGGGGAGAGGGGAGGGGAAGAGGGGGAAGAGGGGGAAGAGGGGGAAGGGGGAAGGGGGAAGGGGGAAGGGGGGGAAGGGGGGGAAGGGGGAAGGTGGAAGGGGGAAGGGGGAAGGGGGAAGAGGGGGAAGAGGAAGAGGGAAGGGGGAAGAGGGGAGGGGGAAGAGGGGAGGGAGAGAAGGGATGGAGAGAAGGGAGGGAGAGAAGGGAGGGAGAGAAGGGAGGGAGAGAGGGGAGGGCGAGAGGGGAGAGGGCAGATGGGAGAGGGAAGAGGGAAGAGGGGAGGGGGAAGAGGGGAGGGGGAAGAGGGGAGGGGGAAGAGGGGAGGGAGAGAGGGGAGGGAGAGAAGGGATGGAGAGAAGGGAGGGAGAGAGGGGAGGGCGAGAGGGGAGAGGGCAGATGGGAGAGGGAAGAGGAAGAGGGGAGGGGGAAGAGGGGAGGGGGAAGAGGGGAGAGGAGAGGAGGGAGAATAGGGGAGGGGAGAGCAGGGGAGGGAGAAGAGGGGAGGGAGAGGGGGGAGAGGGCAGAGGGGAGGGGGAAGGGGGGAAGAGGGGAGGGGGAAGAGGGGAGGGAGAAGAGGGGAGGGAGAAGAGGGGAGGGAGAAGAGGGGAGGGAGAAGAGGGGAGAGGAGGGGAGGGAGAAGAGGGGAGGGGAGAGGAGGGGAGGGGGAAGAGGGGAGAGGAGAGGAGGGGGAAGAGGGGAGAGAAGAGGAGGGGGTAGAGGGGAGAGGAGAGGAGGGGGTAGAGGGGAGAGGAGAGGAGGGGGAAGAGGAGAGGAGGGGAGAGGGGAGAGGGGAGAGGGGAGGGGGAGAGGAGGGCGGGAAGAGGGGAGGAGGAAGAGGGGAGAGGAGGGGAGGGAGAAGAGGGGAGAGGAGGGGAGGGAGAAGAGGGGAGAGGAGGGGAGGGAGAAGAGGGGAGGGAGAAGAGGGGAGGGAGAAGAGGGGAGGGAGAAGAGGGGAGGGAGAAGAGGGGAGGGAGAAGAGGGAAGTGAGAAGAGGGGAGAAGAGGGGAGAAGAGGGGAGAAGAGGGGAGAAGAGGGGAGGGGAAGAGGGGAGAGGAGAGGAGGGGAGTAGAGGGGAGGGGAGTAGAGGGGAGGGGGAAGCGGGAAGAGGGGAGAGGAGGGGGAAGAGAGGAGAGGAGGGGGAAGAGGGGAGAGGAGGGGGAAGAGGGGAGAGGAGAGGAGGGGGAAGAGGGGAGAGGAGAGGAGGGGAAATGGGGAGGGGAGTGGAGGGGAGAGGAGGGGAGGGGAAGAGGGGAGGGGGAAGAGGGGAGAGGAGAGGAGGGGGAAGAGGGGAGAGGAGAGGAGGGGGAAGAGGGGAGAGGAGAGGAGAGGGTAGAGGGGAGAGGAGAAGAGGGGGAAGAGGGGAGGGGAGAGGAGGGGAGGGGGAAGGGGAAGAGGGGAGAGGGGAGAGTGGAGAGGGGAGAGGGGAGAGGAGGGGGGAAAGAGGGGGGAAGAGGGGGGAAGAGGGGGGGAAGAGGGGAGAGGAGGGGGAAGAGGGGAGAGGAGGGGAGTGGGAAGAGGGGAGAGGAGGGGAGGGGGAAGAGGGGAGCGGAGAGGAGGGGGAAGGGGGAGAGGAGAGGAGGGGGAAGGGGGAGAGGAGAGGAGGGAGAAGAGGGGAGGGAGAGAGGGGAGAGGACAGAGGGCAGAGGGCAGGGGGAAGAGGGGAGGTGGAGGAGGGGAGGCGGAAGAGGGGAGGCGGAAGAGTGGAGAGGAGGGGAGGGGGAAGAGGGGAGGGGAAAAGGGGAGGGAGAGGAGGGGAGGGGGAAGAGGGGAGAAGAGGGGGGAGAGGAGGGGAGGGAGAGGAGGAGAGAGGGGAGAGGGGAGGGGAAGAGGGGGAAGAGGGGAAAGGGGGGGAGAAGGGAGAGGGTGAGGGGAGAGGGGAGAGGGGAGAGGGAGAGGGGGAAGAGGGGGAAGAGGGGAAGAGGGGAAGAGGGGGAAGAGGGGGAAGAGGGGGAAGGGGGGAAAGGGGGAAGGGGGAAGGGGGAAGGGGGAAGGGGAGGGGGAAGAGGGGGGGGAAGGGGGAAGGAGGGAAGTGGGAAGGGGGAAGAGAGGGAAGAGGGGGAAGAGGAAGAGGGGGAAGGGGGAAGTGGGGAGGGGGAAGAGGGGAGGAGGTGTGGGGGTGAGGAGGGGAGGGTGATGAGGGGTGAGGTGGGGAGGGAGATGTGGGGAAGGAGAGAGGGGAGGGAGGGAGGGGAGGGAGAGAGGGGAGAGGGCAGATGGGTGAGGGAAGTGGGAAGAGGGAAGAGGGAAGGGGTTGAGGGAGGGGAAGAAGGGAGGGGTGAGGGGTGGGGGTTGAGGGGTAGGGGTTGAGGGGAGAGGAGAGGTGGGGGAATAGGGGAGGGGAGTGTGGGGAGGGAGATGTGGGGTGGGGAGGGGAGGGAGTTGAGGGGTGGGGAGTGGAGGGGGATGTGGGGTGAGGTGTGGGAGTGGTGTGGAGAGGGGTGAGTGGTGTGGGGAGGGGGAGGAGGTGGGGGGGAGATGTGGGGTGGAGGATGAGGGTGTGGATGGGGGGAGGTGGTGTGAGGGGAGGGGTGGGTGTATGGGGGTGGTGGGGGGTGTTGTGGGGTGTGGTGGGGTGGGTGTAGTGGGGTGTGGTGGGGGGGTGGGTGAGTGGGGGGTGGGTGATGAGGGGTGGGAGAGTGGGGTGGGAGTTGTGGGGTGGGGTGAGGGTGGAGGGGTGGGAGAGTGGGGGTGTGGGGAGGGTAGTGGGGTGGGGTGGGAGGGGTGGGAGAAGAGGGGAGGGGAGGGGGGGAGAAGAGGGGAGGGAGAGGGAGGGGGAAGAGGGGAGGGAGAGGAGTGGAGAGGGGAGGTGGAGAGGGGAGGGGGAGGAGGGGGGGAAGAGGGGAGGAGGAAGAGGGGAGGAGGAAGAGGGGAGGAGGAGAGACTAGGGAGGGGAGGGAGAACAGGG